>NC_057798.1:601473239-601624383 GCF_018294505.1 Triticum aestivum | reverse complement strand
ACGACGCATTTCGTTGCCTCCCCATGAACACGACGCATTCCGTTGCCTCCCCATGAACACGACGCATTCCGTTGCCTCCCCATGAACACGAGCCCTCATCGTATGTATGCGCGACTAGGCGTTCGAGACCCCGCCCGTATGTACACATACGTGGTCGTATTTTCTTTCTTGCACCCTGGCCGCTTTACGTACGTGTACATGCTACGTGCGCGCCTCTACTACGACACGTACGCGCCTCTACTACGACACGTGCGCGCCTCTACATCGACTAGTATATATGTACGTACAAGTTCGCGACCAGAATGACAACGCTACATACGCTTCGACCAGGTGGGTCCCGACTGTCAGGCAGTTCCTTGCATGCGAAAATGTAGCTGGTGGGTCCCAGCAGTCAGAGGGGCGAATTGTTTTTTTTTGCAGACGCACTTCCTTTGCGTGCGAAGATGTAACTGGCGGGTCCCAGCAGTCAGGGGGGGCGAATCATTTTTTTTTCCGGACGCAGTTCCTTGCGTGCAAAGATGTAGCTGGTGGGTCCCAGCAGTCAGGGGGGCGAATCTTTTTTTTTTGCCCGGACACACTTCCTTGCGTGCGAAGATGTAGCTGGTGGGTCCCAGCAGTCAGGGGGAAACTTTTTTTCGCAAAATACGGTGGCTTGTCCGGTGGGTCCCTGCTGTTAGGTGGAGGAATCATTATTTTCCGCGTAATAAGGAGGCACTTCCTTGCTGCGGCCGTGGACCCAGCTGTCAGCCTCTCCACGTACAGTCTACGTCTGATGGAAGTCGTTCCTTGACCACGTTGACCACGCCGTGCCAAGAGCACCACGGCGGTGGACGATGGTGAGGCCTAGGAAGGGGACGACTCGGAGCCGGGGAAGACGCAGTAGTGGATGCCCACGCGAAGAGGAGTACGAGGGTTCACTGGTTCAGCTACGGTGTGAGGCTGTTGTCGCCATAGATTAGCAGGTGGTGTGGGTTAGTAGAGGGATGGCCTGGCCAGCGGTGGGACTAGTAGGGGGCGGGAGGCCTCCGCGGCATCACAGCCGGCCACGGGAGGCAGGTGCACGCGGCACGACCGGCTCTGGTTTGGGCGGCTAGAGCAAGAAGACCAGAGGTTGAAGAAGCACTACAACCGTTGGATGAACATCGTACGGTAACAGGAGCTAGAATCGTTCATATTGACTAAGTTGACAAAGCCCTCCATCCCCGTGAACTTGGTAGGCCCACAAGTCAGCCTCCCAGTATGTTGGGTTCCAGCTGGCAGGGGGAGTATTCATTTTTCATGCATAATAAGGAGGAACTTCCTTGCGTGCGAAGATAGCTGGTGGGTCCAACAAGTCAGTGGGGGGCACGTTTTTTTTGCGAAATACAGAGGCCCTTCCGGTGGGTCCCAGATGTCAGGTGGAGGAATCATTATTTTGTGGGTAATAAGGAGGCATTTACTTGTATGCGGTCGTGGACCCAGTTGTCAGCCTCTCAACGCACAGCCTACTTCCGATGGTGGCGTTCATTGACCACATTGACCATGTCGCGCCGAGCGCATCCAAGGTGGTGGACGAGGCAAGGCCCCAGACAGCAACGAGCCGGAGATGGGAAGACACGGGAGTAGAGTCGCTGACGGAGAGGTGTACAAGGGTTAACTGGTTCTAGTGCGGTGTGGTTCGGCAGTCGGTGGAGAAGAACAGGAGGTGTGGAGGGTTGGAGGGATGGCCTGGCCAACAGTGGAGTAGCGCTTCATAGTGAAGCGTGCTAAGCAGAACTGCTAGCAGCAGGAGGCGGGAGGTGGTCCCGGCGGCGCTGGAGGAAGAAGACGACAGATTGAAGATGGATGCCGGCCGTTGGAGGTAAATCCAACGGCTAACATGTCAGAATCATTTGTTGACTAAATTTACAACGACTTGCGTTGGCTTCGACCTATTGGCCCACATTTCAGCCTCTAAAAATGTGGCACGTATTCAACCCATTTTTTCACAATTTACAGTCTTTTTTTTGCGCGGTAGAATTTACAGTCAATTTGATCTTTTTTTTTGTATTACAACCATTACCTGGGCTGGGTGAACAATTAATGTAGCTTTCATGAGGCCCATTTAATTTATTTCCTAAAAAATTACAGGCTATTTGCACTTTATCTAGATACACGATTTTGCTGGGCTGATTCTAATTATAATGTTGGGTTGGGCCAGCAATGTTATCAAAAAATAAAAAAGGGCTGAGCGTTTTGTTATAAATATATTTAAATAATAAGTGATATTATTACACTCATCCTTAAATCTTACCAAGCTTTTGTACACAATCACTAGGATTTTCGTGCCAAAACAATCCAGGATTTTATTTGTTAAGAAATTATTTTTATAAGTTAATAAGATGTGGGATATTGTTTTCTTACGTATGTAAGTATCTGTTAAATATATGCTGACAATAAAAATAATATATAATAACATATAAAATAATTTAAATATATATAATATAGTTAAAAGGGAAACATAAGTTGTACCTGGCGTTCCTATTCTTATATAGAAAAATAGAACAGACCGCTGCGTTTTCTTCAAAAAAATACATAAATTGGGCTGCCACAAATAAAACCTCGAATGGGAGGTCCATAGGCCGGTCGATACATGACGACCCTAAGAAAATACAAACAGGCCCTCCCATCCGAGGTCGTGGGTTGCGCATGTTAAAAATGAAAACCTAGACGGGGCAGCCCAAAACCACGTCCAACACTTGCCAAAACTCTGTCCCTCGTTTTCTGTGTGTTTCGCACACTCAAGATTGTGTGGGCACTTTGACTGTGCATCATATGAAGATGTGCTATGCATGAATGTTGATCAGCATGATGTTAACTGGCTGGTAGTTCCATTTTCGACCACAAATAAAACTTCCAACATGATGTTAACCCTGTTTGAAAAGGCCGTGTTAATATAAATGCTATGCCTCTGAAAGTTGTAGTTTCTTATCTGAAACTGAACTTGCAGTTTCTTCTCGTCTGCACTTTTATACTCCTATGAAACTACATTTTTTTAAATGCTAAAAATAGATCTCTAGAATTCATAAAATTCTTCATATGTTCAATACTGCAAATCTGAAATTCAAAAGACATTCATATCTGAAAGTACTCTCAAAATACACAACACAAAACACAATTCACAACCTGCAAATACTGACAACCCTAAGCTACTCCTGACAATTCACAACCTGTCCGACAATTGGGCTGGGGGGCAGTCCCCTCCTATTCCTCGGCGGCAGACAGCCGCCCCGTGAGACGATGTGAACGGCGAGGGAGACGATGGCGGGGAAGCGTCGTCGGGCCAACTGATTTTATCGTCTTGCAGTTGGGTTCGGTCGACGAAGACTCCACCAGCTCGCTCTGGCAGGATACCCTCACAAACGGCACCCTGTAGATGCTCGATCCTTCAATCTCTGGTGGACGCTCCATCTGGGATCAATACTCCCACCACCGCTCCCTCACGATCGGATTCGGTGAATCTGTTTGCTCCATGGCCCAGAGGAGCAGCTCTATGTACTCCGGCACGACTCCCTCCGGGAGTATCGCCGCCTTTTCGTTCTGTTGCAGATATTTGGCCATGGATGTCGTCGTCGCCGCTAGTTGGTCCTTGTTGTCAAACCAAGACTGTATCTCCATCCTAGCTAGCTTCACAGGGTCGCCGTCTGCGATCCTCACATATCGGTTGTACTCCTCCATCGATCTACTTCTCCACAGCACCTTCACTCGCCGGCGCTGGTTTTTGAATGGAAGAGGAGAGGAGCGGCGCTGGTTTTGGATTAGAACGCGAGAGGAGCGACGCTGGTTTTGGACTGGAACAGGAGAGGAGGGGCGGTGGTTTTGAAATGGAAGAGGAGAGGAGCGGCGGTGGATTTAGATTGGAACAGGAGAAGAGCAGAAGAGTGGCGCTGGTCTTGGAAGTAGTTTTTTGTTGTTTTGCTAATTTTGGGTCAAAGTTTGACCACGTACTGCATGTGACAAGCAAAATGTGAATGCATGTCACCAAAAATTGTATAGTTTGGTTCGTATCTGAATGTACTTTCAAATTATATTATTTTTGCAACGTATAACATATATTTTATGTGCCAAAATCATGGTCAATTATGACCCAGAATAAAAGGGAGACTAGTTAATGTGGGGTCGCTTTCTTAATTGAAGGGTAAATTGATTTTGATTTTGATCCAGTCACAGCGCGCCGGCCCTCTCGCCCAATCCTAAATCGCTGCCGCATGCTCCTCTCCCTCTTCTCCATTGCAAAACCACCTCCTCTCCTCTCCATCATCTCCATTCCAAAACCACCGTCTCGCCTCTCCCTCTTCTGATCTTCTCCATTGCAAAACCACCTCCTCTCCTCTGCATCATCTCCATTCGAAAACCACCTCCTCTCCTCTCCATCATCTCCATTCCAAAACCACCGTCTCGCCTCTCCCTCTTCTGATCTTCTCTCCATTGCAAAACCACCTCCTCTCCTCTCCATCATCTCCATTCCAAAACCACCTCCTCTCCTCTCCCTCTTCTCTATTGCAAGAACACCGTCTCTCCTCCCATCTTCCAAAGCTAGCACCGGACCACTCAGAACGACATCTATGGAGAGGATGCAGCAGCGAATCAGGCAGATCGCCGGTGGCGACCAGGCAAAGTTAGCCAAGTTGAAGGAGATCCTTAGTTGGTTTGACAATGAGTGGGAGATTTCAAGGACGGTGCGGGCCATGTGGCAATGTATGCAAAAGGGCGAGACGGCGGCGATGAGGGCGGCGATGTACATGTACTCCTCGGCGGCAGTCACGCCACAGTCCTCCGAGTTCATCGAGTATCTCCTATGGGCGATGGAGCAGATAGATTCGCCGAGGCGATAGTCAGGCAGAGGTGGTGGGCGTACAGGTCGAAGGTCGAGCACCCAGAGGATAACAAATCGATCGAGTATGGTGTGCCGTTCGTGAGGGTGCAGAGCCAGCCGGAGCCACAGGAGTATTCGTTCTCCCACCGCAAGAGGAGGCCGGATGGCGCGACATCGCTTCCCCGACGTTCTCCACGGTTCCCTCGACGCTCGCCTCGTTTCAACGGCGGCGGTAGGGTTTAACGTAAGCTTCGCACTAACCTAATCTTCCACCTGCTCATGCTTACAATGAGTGTGACACCTAATGAAAATCATGCTTACAATCAGTCTCCGAGTACTACGCCAATCACCCTAAAATAGCTCTGGACCTTTGGGTCAAAGTTGTGACATAGTGTACAAATAAAGAAAAATAGATTGGTGCTTCTTTCAAAAAAGAGTACTCCCTAGAAAACTGCCAATATAAGCTACTAGTATTTGGTTAGAGGATTTGCTGCCGAGAAAGATCCGTCCACATAGAGCGCCACACATCCCACTGGTTGTGGTGGATTCCAATGCGTGCATGCAGCATGGTTGGTGTCGGTAATTTTTACTTGGCACACCTCGCACTCTGCATATATGCCGGTTCCATACATACATTTGTGCAGTTCCACCAAAATGCAGTTGAATAACCCTGTTTGCACAGATAATGAAAAAGCGTGATTACATTATAGTGGCACTAGTTGATGAAACACACAAAATAAATAGAAAAAAATATTGTGATAGTATCATAGTATGCCATGCTGCGAGGGCGAGATGGGCCCTGCGACGCCTCATACGGTACGCCTCATACTGGACATCGTCCCAAGTCTCCCAGATACACCTTCTGCCAGTGATGAACATCAGTGTATAGCAGTAGTACAAGGAGGCGCCTTGAGACATTCAAATCTCTATTTTTGTACATATCAACTAAAATTAAGCACCCCAGTTTGCAGAAACGCTTAAACATTAACAATGGGACTAGTTGATGAAACATACTTTAACAAAGAGAAGCACTTTCTTTATCTACATTGGAAATGAAATGATAGAGATGGCACTCGCTCTATTCTAACTGTATTATTACTTCATTTTATCAATGACACTAGGGTCAAGCAGGTGGCAAACGAGGTGTACCGTGCATCGCAAGGATGGAGGTCGGGGGTGCTTAGACTGGGATGCTGAAGCTGGCTCTTTCAGTCACCAACATGGATGATTCAATTCATGGGACCTTTTGGTGCAGTTCACCTAAAATGAAGCAATGTCCCGTGAGCTAGCAGCTTCTTCAAAAAAAATAAGAAAAGGTCTCCAGCCCCGGTTCCATTTCCATCAGAAAACGAAACCCACAGAGCTTCTTCTTCATTAGTTGCAATAAAATTTAGCAACATCAAGGTTGGTTGTGAAGCTCCTGGAATGCTCAACTATAATTTGCATATCATTTATGCAGTTCAACTAAGATCGAGCGTGAAATGTATATCTCTGTTTGCACAAAAAAGGTGGAAAGGAGGGTGACTAACAAGTAACAAGTGATGAAACATGCATCAAATGAAAAGAAGCATGTTCCTTATCTGAATGGAAATCCTACAAGGACAGTAGCAATTTCTAAAGCAGTGGCATTGCTAGATATTAGTGTGGGCATCAGGATTAACTATGACAACTGTTAAATACGACATTGCTTTGGGCACGGGAGAGTAGGCGGACCAGGACAGTTGCATTTCTAACAAAAAGAACCAACTTATCTTAATGGGAAATTTTAGCAGGACATGTAAAGAAGTGCCATTGATTCATATTACTGGAGGCATTACATTGAAAACAACATTGGTTTAACATGTCCTTACTTTTAATAGTGCGACTACTACATTTTACTAGTGGCATTACATAAGAGTGGCTCAGGGCAACAAACATCAGAACAGGATATCTAGGTTGGTCCCATTTTTGTTCGGTATAGCCACCTTATACTGTGTGAGGCTAGCAAATCTAGTGCTGGACTTACTCTGTTGACTTGTCCCCTAGTCCCCACTTTCTTTCCTTTTTCAACCAATAGATCGAGTTTATATTGAGTTTGTACTGCGTTTCCCTTTATTTCCCTATTAGACCTATAGACCAGTTGGATAGCCAGTCTCTGCTACTTTTCGCCCCCATTATTTCCTCTTTTGACCAAGTCCTAGATTCAGGTAACAAATCCTCCCCCACCCCCACCCCTTTATTCCTTGTTTGAACCAAGTAGTACTAGATTCGAGTGCATGAACTAGTTTTACCTCTTAAACATAAAAAAATAGGTGGTTTTCGAACAGCCGATCGATCCTATCTACGAGGGGGCCTGAGAAATAGTAAAAGTTACAAATGCAGCGACGTCAGGAGCTCGGGAAATAGAGCCAGGCTGGTTTCGAAGGAAGTTATACCTGATGGTCGCCGGGATGTCGCTAGGTGGGCGGCGGGAGGCCGGATCTGCCCACACAACGGCAGCAAGGAAGAAGAGGTCGGAGGCCCTCCCTCGCCAACGGTGCTTGGGAGAGAACGGCAAGGCAGGCTGATCGGGACGCGCCCAGTAATGGGTAAGAGCCATCGCCGAGGACGACCGCGTGAACGTTGCACCTTCTCACCTTCCCCGACAGAGAGGATCCGGCTGGATTTGTGACCAGCGGTGAGCAGAGAGAGAGAGAGAGTGTGTGGCCACCGCTGTCGTGTTTAGATCTGGAGAGGCCGAGACAGTGTGAAGAGAGCAACACTAGCAAGCAAGCGCGGAGGCTCCTGCCTATATAGTGGAGTAGTACTTAGTTTTCTTTTGTCTACCGGAGCCGGCTTGACCTCGTCAATGACTGTCGATAAGTCTTCATGCACGTGGCCCGGAGGTGCAGTTGTCGTCATTTTGATCTGAAGCGCCGGATTATAACATATAACACGAAAAAATGACACATGACAAGAAATCATAACCTCACTGCCCAAAGGAGACAACATGAATCCCGACGGACAAACTAGACGAGGAACAAAGCTCAAATTAAAGATAAACTCGTAGAAAAGGGGTCCGTCGATAGATGTCTAATTAACATAGCCGGCTTGACCTAGATGGCAGCCGAGTAGTCACTGTTCGTGCTTGTGCCTCCAATGACTAGCCCAACTCAGTTGTCGCTGTTTAACACTCGCAGTGATACGAAGCACATGAAACATAATTTTGCGAGATGACAAGAAACCTTTTTTTAGATTTCTCACCACAACTACAGCCATGTACAACACAACCTGCATGATATGTAGATGATAGCCAATCCAGGCGTGTCTGCTAGAGTCTGGTCACATGCATGGATGAACTGATCTTCCGTGTCTTGCAGGGATCGTCCAGGCACCAACGTAGTACAACACTTCTCTAGTAGTATCGCTCGTCTCCCTCTTCTATTAAGTCACCCGACTTGCGGGGCCGGGGAGTGTTCCTATGGTCGGTTCTCAATTGCCGTCCCACATGTGTGTGTGAACGCAATATGACGCGCGTTCCATTCGGAGAGCAGCGTGCCAGACCGACCGACCGTCTGGGGTGCGACGCGAACGCGACGTGCGTGATGTATACTCCGTACATGTGTACCGCCGTTTTCTAGACGCTTTGCTCCATGGTGCGGGCGCAATCCATGGATACAAAATTAGTATACTGTATACTATTTAAAAGTCGAGGGCGGGGCTTTTCCTACCCGGTAGGCGGCGGGACAGTTCCGCCTAGTCGGTTCGACAGAGACGCGAGAAGACGAGGGAGTAGGCTGCTGCAAACATAAGGCTATGTGATTTGATAGCGAGTTACTGCTGGACAGGTGGGGCCCCGTGATTTGACTTGCCATTATCATTTTAACTGCGGCGCTACGACCGGCATGAGTCTCCCGATTCCTGACCACCTCCATACAGGTGCCTCTCCCAATGCTCCACCATGTAGTAGTAGAGGCTGGCTCTTGCATGAGAGCCCACTTCTCCACTTTTTCCTTGCCTCTCTTTCCTCCACATATGCAAAAATGCCAAGTAAAGCGCACTATTGTACTTATTTGCTCCTACAGGTGCTTAAGCTTGCCACATAGGCATAAAGTCTGATGTGGCAAGTTAATCAAGAAGAGAGAGACTAGTTTGGTGACCCAAGGAAGAAACGGTTCTAAGCGCGTGTAAGACAATTTTGAGTCTATAGCTAATTAAATGAAGAAAACTTAGCAACACCATTTCATTGGAAGAGGTCACTCCTTGGCAAATGCAATAAATACTAGTACTCCCTGTGTCCCATTATATAAGAACGTTTTTGACACTACACTAGGTAGTGTCAAAAACGTTCTTATATTATGGGACGGAGGGAGTACGAAGAAAGAGATAAAGAGGAGTAAAAAAATACACTTATAGCCAACCTTGTTGTAGTATGAGTGACTAAGTGATGACTATGTATGACATGCCAACATCAGATAGCCTAACGGACCGTGTTAAATCTCCAAGGGCGTGACCATGCAAGCGACGCGACGGTCGTGGTAGGCGCGACCATGATACAGGCTGCTGGTAGCCCTTGGATCTGAGATCAAACGGTCGCATGCTAAGTTGCTGAAAATTTTAAGAATAACCCTCCAGGATAGGATATTCACCCATAGGTCTAGAATCACGCCATGCAACCGTTCGATCTCAGATCCAAGGGATCTCGGAAGCCCGTATCATGGGAGAATGGAAAGCCACTACCCTGCCGTTCGCACGCTGGCAGTTCGCTCCTACTCTTTCCCGCACGTCCTTTAATACTATGATGGTTCTCTCCTAGTCGTCCCGTCCATTCACATTACGGCAGTTCCACTAATCCTAACCCTCCTCCCAAATCCATGGCATCCCAAATCTCCCTGGTCGGTGGTGAGTACAAGGTTAGAACCATCACCGGCGATGAGTTCGACGTCATCTACACCCGTACTTCCGCGACGGTGAAAGGATGCCTTTCTCGCTTCAGACGCATGTTCAAAAACTCACATGATGAGTGGGTCGCTGGGCTAGATGTTGAGTACACCACAGTTGTGGGACGAGAGAAGGATCTAAAGGACGAAGAGAGGAAGAAGCCCATCGTGATCCAGGTTTGTGTACATAACGTTGGCCATGCCGACATTGAGTGCCAGGATTTTAAGAACTTCCTCGAGGACAAAACAGTCAAATTTGTTACTGTAGACTTTAAGAACGACAAAGAAGTCCTGTGTTGGATAGGCCTCATTGTAGGCAACCCCTTCGACCTCCAGAAGAATCGGCTGGTGCCCTCTCGTCAGCCCTCAATGCTGACCCTGGCAGGAACCATGGTTCATCCTTCGTACCGCAAACTGGAGAAACATCATTACACGTTTCATCGTCATGCATGGCAGCGGAATGTACTAGATATAGACCACATCCACTACGCTGCAATGGATGGCTACCTTTGTTTCAATATCTACAAGGATTGGATGAAGAGCAACAGCCAAGTTGGCGGTTCAAGCAAAGAAGTATCGGCCAAGAGGAAGAGGGACAAGGACGAAGTCGAGGACGTGGACGAGGACTCCGAGTAAGGTGGCAGTGTCGTTGCTCATGGCGGTTCTAAACTTCTAATTAAGTGTCTACCAGATTAGTTGCATAGTTTAATTTCAGGTGTGCTTAGTTTAATTTGAGGGGTGTGTTGTGCTGAGGCCCCAGCAGAACTATGTTATGTTTCTTCTCATTACTTTAACTCTTCAGTATGTACATACTAGTACTAGTATTTCTTTAATAGAATTTAGCACCCCAATTAAGCACGTACTAGCTTTTTTAATAGTACTATATGCATAATTTGGCGACGAGCGCTCTCTATATGTACCACCTTTTTTAAAATTTCAATTTTTGCTCCATGGCGCAATCCATCGATAGTGGAGTACAACTGTACAAAAGTATACATTTTTTAAAAGGCTAGTGTATTGTTCATCACATATATATATATAGCCAGTTAAATTCTCAACCTAGAACGATGTGCATGCCATGTAGTAAACCAATCCGGACGAAGTATAGTAAAAATGAGGTGACCCAGCAATCGGCGGGGAGCATGGCCTGTCTGCGGTCCCACGTGTCATGATGTACCAAGGCGATGCGCGTGTCCCTCTTGAGGCGGAAGCAATACTAGTACATGGTTTGAGATGATGTCGAACCGAAGTGTGAAATAATGGTTGCTTCGTCCATCTGGGAAGGTGTGGCATTGTGATTTGACGTCTCATTGCTCATTACTAACACTGGGCCGGTACGAGTGGGGTGCGTCCCCCCTGCTGTTCTGCACTGTTATTTGGTGCTTGACACGCCGACCCGGTTGCACATGAGATGACCCCCACATCCTTTGTCGAAATAAACAACACCCCGATCAATGCATTTCACTCTTCCATGCAACGGACGGGCACCTTACTTGCTCCTACAGGTGTTTAAGCTTGCCACATAGGCATAAAGTCTGATGTGGCAAGTTAATCAAGAAGAGAGAGACTAGTTTGGTGACCCAAGGAAGAAACAGTGCTAAGCGCGTATACCTAGGTGAAAAGACAATTTTGAGTCTATAGCTAATTAAATGAAGCAAACTTAGCAACACCATTTCATTGGAAGAGGTCATTCCTTGGCAAATGCAATAAATACTAGTATTCCCTGTGTCCCATAATATAAGAACATTTTTGGCACTACACTAGTGTCAAAAATGTTCTTGTATTATGGGACGGAGGGAGTACAAAAAAGAGATAGAGAGGAGTAAAAAAATACACTTATAGCCAACCTTATAGCCAACCTTGTTGTAGTATGAGTGACTAAGTGATGACTATGTATGACATGCCAACATCAGATAGCCTAACGCACCGTGTTAAATCTCCAAGGGCGCGACCGCGCGAGCGACGCGACGGTCGTGGTAGGCGCGACCATGATACGGGCTGCTGGCAGCCCTTGGATCTGAGATCAAACGGTCGCATGCTAAGTTGCTGAAAATTTGCAGAATAACCCTCCAGGATAGGATATTCGTCCATTGGTCTAGAATCACGCCATGCAACCGTTCGATCTCCGATCCAAGGGCTCTCGGAAGCCCGTATCATGGGAGAATGGAAAGCCACTACCCTGCCGTTCGCACGCTGGCAGTTCACTCCTACTCGTCCCCGCACGTCCTGTAATACTACGACGGTTCCCTCCTAGTCGTCCCGTCCATTCACATTACGGCAGTTCCACTAATCCTAACCCTCCTCCCAAATCCATGGCGTCCCAAATCTCCCCGATCGGCGGTGAGTACAATGTTAGAACCATCACCGGCGATGAGTTCGACATCATCTACACCCGTTCTTCCGCGATGGTGAAAGGATGCCTTTCTCGCTTCAGACGCATGTTCGAAGACTCACATGATAAGTGGTCATCGGGCTAGATGTTGAGTACACCACAGTCGTGGGACGAGAGAAGGATCTAAAGGACGAAGAGAGGGAGAAGCCCGCCGTGATCTAGGTTTGCGTGCATGACTTATGCTTGGTCTACCACAGATGCCATACCAACGTTGAGTGCCAGGATTTTAAGGACTTCCTCAAGAGCAACCTAGTCAAATTCGTTACTGTAGACTTTGGTAACGACAAAGAAGTCCTGCGTCGGATAGGCCTCGTTGTAGGCAACACCTTCGACCTCCAAAAGAATCGGTTGATGTCCTCTCATCAGCCTTCAATGCTGACCCTGGCAGGAGCCATGGTTCATCCTTCGTACTGTAAATTGGAGAAACCTCCATACACGTTTCATCGTCATGCATGGCAGCGGAATGTACTAGATATAGACCACATCTAGTACGCTGCAATGGATGGCTACCTTTGTTTCAATATCTACAAGGGTTGGATGAAGAGCAACAGCCAAGTTGGCGGTTCAAGCAAAGAAGTATCGGCCAAGAGGAAGAGGGACAAGGACGAAGTCGAGGACGTGGACGAGGACTCCGAGTAAGGTGGAAGTGTCGTTGCTCATGGTGGTTCTAATGCAGTGTCTACCGGAATAGTTGCAAAGTTTAATTTCAGGTGTGCTTAATTTAATTTGAGGGGTGTGTTGTGCTGAGCCCCCAGCAGAACTATGTTATGTTTCTTCTTGTTACTTTAACTCTTCAGTAAGTACATACTAGTATTTCTTACATTTCATCTTTTAGTTGGTATAGTACTACCACTCGTTTTTTCACATTATATACGTACAATATATATGGCCAACATCATATAGCCATCAGTTTAGTTGTCAAAGAATTTCAGGGTGCTTAGTTTTGTCAAAGAATTCATGGTTGCTTAGTTTAATTTGAGGGGTGGGTTGTGTTGGACACCATTATTGTGACTAGCCTTTTTAATAGTACTATATGCATAATTTGGCGACGAGCGCTCTCTATATGTACCACCTTTTTTTAATTTCAAGTTTTGCTCCATGGCGCAATCCATCGATACTACTGTTGTACAAAAGTATACATTTTTTAAAAGGCTAGAGGGCGGGGCAGTCTAGCATGGTCGGTTTCACGAGAGGTGAGGGCCTTTGTGATTTGACGGCTCATTACTGCTGGAAGGCGGGGCCTTGTGATTTGACTGCTTGTATAAATGCGCCGATGACCTGATCGAGGAGGAGCAAAGAACCGTGCGGTATACTCAAGTTTTCCACTGGAGTAGTACTGCGATGGAGGAGCATGAAACACGGCAGCCCAGTGCCATATGGTGATAAAAAATGATCTAATTTGCTAGTCATCTCATTATTAGCATTGTTCTATTCATTCCCTCAAAAAACAAAAACCATTGTTCTATTCATGCCTCGCAGAGAACGTGACACATGTGGTGAAACACCCGAAGCAGAAGATGAAACACAGCAGCAAAAGAAGGAAGATTATCACTCCAAATGATCTAATTCGCCGCGAATTCATAACTGCTTCTTCATCGCCTCCACGACCTCCATCTCCTTGCGCATCTCCTCCGCCATCTTCTTCATTCTGTCCATGGCGCGGAATTTCTCGACGTGAGCCTTCATCATCTGTTCCACGGCCGCATTACGTACCTTGACAGCAGCCGGGTGCTTGATGCGGAGCTTCGCCAACTCCTCCTTCTGTTCCATGACGAGGGCATGCAGCATCTTCATCGAGGAACTACTATTCTCATGCAGCTTCTTCCAGCCGGCGTTCTTCTCCTTCAAGAGGTCGATCTCGTGGCAGAGCTTCGCCTTGTCCTCCTGAAGTCGCAGGATTTCGCCGGTCGCCTTCTTCTCCGAGGCAATGCTCTTCTTCAGCAGCATCACCAAGCCGGCGGTCAACTCCCCCTGCTGATTGAGCTCAGCGGGCATGTCATCGAGGCTCTCCATTAGCAACTCCATCAACCCTTGGATGCACTCCTTCTGCATATTGAGGTGCTTCTTGAGCTAATCGGGCATGCCGTCGCGGGATAACGATTCCAGCTCCGCCGGCTCGGCATGATCGCCTCTGCGGCTAGGGCGCTCCTGGGAGCCATCGCCTGCCCGTGAGAGATCTTTCGAGGTCTCTGCGTGGCGGCGAGCCCTCTTTTTTTTCTGCAGCTTTGGTTGCCACTCCCTTGTTACGAGTAGTTCTCGACCTAGAGCTCTGCTCACCGGCTATGGCAACGACGGACGAAGAAGAAGCACTTATGAGGAGGAAAGGTAGAGTAATTTTTGGTTAGGTAGTTCCCCTTTTTATAATCTAAGTACTAGCACTAGTAGTACTAATACCTGCATAGTGGGAACACGTTCAGGTTTGGTACGTACTAGTACGTGTGAGCAGGCTTTCGAATGTGATGGGAACAAGGTAAAGATTAATTGATGGTTTTGGTTTCGAGGGCCGAAACGGCTCCCGATGAGTTTAGCGGAACATAAATTTCAAGTACTACACTGCTCAAATGCGTAAATATTATGTTACTGTCAAAAATTGGCACAAAATACGAAGGAGACCAATGGAAGTACTACTAGCAACCCACGATTTAACTACTCGCATGCGCGCAGTGGAGTAATAATGTCTTTCTTCCGCCCTCACGTCCACTCAATTTGCATGCACTCTATTAATTGAGCATCAATGAAGTGAACGAATTAACACGCGTCAAATTATCACATGGGGTGGATCTTGGTACAAAATTGCGTCCGCCCGTGTACCCGCGTGTGCGTGCGAGGGAATGAGTGTGTGCGTGGCATACGTGCACATCTTCGCTTCGTGCATGTACCGCCAGTATGGCTCAGGGAGGACGAGTACATTCTTCTGGAACCAGCAGCACATCACTGTGATCAATCCACGCAAGGAGGTCGCGAAAACGCCTCCACATGTGCCTCGTGGCTTCATGAACTGTAATAGAGACATTGTGTAGTGTGCCATTGGTATTCTAATTTACGTGTTTTGCACATACTCGAAGTACTAGTAATTTACACATGCATTGCACGCATCAGATTTTGCAACCAAATTATGAATAAATACCACACTATAGCATGTAAGCTCTTAGTCATATATGCGTGATGTAGCCCTTCGTTTAATTCTTATAGTTCATCTCATTCAAAATCAAATTAGTTTTTATAAAAAAGCTAAAACGCGTGAATAGGAAAAACATGGGATTATAGTGGAATGTCGTATTGAATCCTACAGGATTGTATGAGTGTTTGATTGTGCATAGAAAAAACGCAGAATTCTTTCAAAGAGGTTTGAGTGGATGGGATGTTTCCTATGAAATCTAGTGCAAATGAATTATATGGAAAAATTCCTATGGTTTACAATCCTATGAATCAAACAACCAAGATAGGAAAAATTCCTAATTATTAGAATCCTCCAAAATTCCTTTGAGAATCCTTTGAATCAAAGAAGCCCTTAATCTATTTTATGATTCATGGAATTGTGCGTTGTAAAGCATAAAGTGAAAACAAATAATGGCAATTCAACTAGAAAAAAAGTTTGGGCAGTTATGATACGGAAGATTATAGAACAAAAGAGAACCACTGTTGTTTTGAGGTTTGTGCATTATGCTTAAGTTCAACCATGGAGTCTGCTAGATTATACATGTGGCAAAATCTGGTGGGGGGCTAGAAGATGGTGCGAGGGGCCGAGTGGAGGGAGACTATAAAGGAATGCACAAGTGCGAGATCGATATTTAGAGAGAGGGGGCGAACACATGCGCTGTTGCACGCAGTGGCGGAGCCATGAAAAATAAATGAGCTAGGGGCCAAGCATTGCTAATCCTTTACGAGGAGGGTCAATTCATGAAATTAAACCTTTTTTAGCAGCAATTGTCGAATGATCACATTCATATTAGCCTCGATATATAGTGATGTTAGGGGGGGCAGGGCCCTTATTGCCCCCTGTCTTCGCCATTGTGCACGCATCTGAGAGATGAAGCGGAAGGCATGGATGATGAGAGGGGGACATTGTATATATAATTAATGTGGGTGTATTAGCTATTTATGTTAATCATATATAGAGAGGTATAGATTGATCGATGTGGACGTGGGAGAGGTATAGATTGACTGATGTGGACGTGGGAAAGAGGGTGAGACCTCACTGGATATATCGATTGATCGGTTTGTGTGGAAAACTATGAAAGACCTAGCTATATACACACATACATAGAGGAACATCGATCGTCGCGCATGCACGCGTGAGGGATAAATAATGCCCGGTATGAGGGAGAGGGGGATGTGTGTGGGTGTGTGCCTTCATGGGAGACCGACCTGAAGAAAAATATTGCATTTGTGCGATAGATAATGCCGACTGGTAGTGTGTGTGCATGCATGCACGAGAGAAAGTTAGTGGTACAATTATAAAGAGAAGACTACTGTGTGGGTCTAAAAGAATAGGTGAGGTCATAATCAATGTAAAGTTGAATTCAAATATTTGAATAAGAGATCCTGATGTTTGAAACCCATGCATGCATGAATATAATGGAGATCTGTGCGGTGTGCTTTGGAAACGAGCATGTTGTAATGTATACACATTGAACAAGGTCAGACTGATTTGAATTTGAGATACCGAAGGCAGACATCATTTGCCCATGTCACATTTGTGCATGTAATTGGATATGATGGGCGGCTTTCGCATCACATATCTATATCTATACCCCTATATATATTATATTATATATATTTTTATATTGTGAGCGGGTAACTTTAACTTTGAAAGATGGTCGTTGGATGAGGCGAATCCGAAGGTCCAAAGATGGCAAATTTGAGCACTATTGGCCGTGGAATATCATCTAGATTCCACCAGATTTCGCCACATGTATAATCTAGAAGACTCCATGGTTGAACTTAAGCATAATGCACAAACATCAAAACACAAGCACTTCTTATTTGTTCTAGAATCTTCCGTATCATAATTGCCCAAATGTTTTTCTACATGATTTGTCATTATTTGTTTTTACTTTATATCTTACAATGCACAATTCCATGAATCTTAAAATAAATTAGCTTTCTTATAAAAACTAGATGATTTTGAATGAAATGAACTATAAGAATTAAACGAACATCTACATCATGCATATATGACTCAAAGCTTGCATGCTATAATGTGGTATTTATTCATAATTTGGTTGCCAAATCGCATGCGTGCAATGCACGTGTACCTTACTCTAGTCTAAATGGTGTTTTTGTGTGTGTTGTGCGTGTTGAGGTGCAAATTGTCTTTTTTGGGTACACGTTAAGCTTGTTCTTCCAAAATTTCAAGCCGTGCCTTGTTATGACGAAAATTGAAGCTAGCGTCTCTGTCTATCATGCTGCGAAACTCCCACCTCTTCAACCTGCGCCTTGTTAGCCCAAAATATTTATGATATATCTTTGTCTCGTTGTGCTCCGACAACTCCCTCCATCTCAACCCGCGCCTTGCTATTCCGAAATTACAACGCGCGCGAAAACTCCCACCTCCTGTGAAATCCCGACACGCGAAATGCCCGTGGTACCCCTGAACCGAAAGAACCGCCTCAAATCGGTGGGGGGTACTTTCATAACTTACCCCACATTTCGGAAAAGCGCGTCTCTAAGCCATGGTTCCCCACTGCCATCCCATCCGCCCACCCATTTGTACACCGAGGCTGTGAAAATCCGCGACGAAACCCCACACCCTGCTCCGTCCGCCACCCAGCCGAAGCTTCTTCCCCGATGACGTCGTCCATAGCAACACCTCGACGTCCCTCATCCACCGTACCGGATGAGGATCCGTCATCGATCTCATTGTCTCGCCGGTTCAGCCACCCCGTCCTCCACCTCCAAGGAGCTGCCCCGACGTTCCCCTCGTCTTTCACGCGACCTCCATTCCCACACCGCCGTCTTCACCTGCACCACCGGAAGAGCATCATCATCACTGGTTCCTCGGATAAAGCTGCGGCCTAATCGGCGCCACCAAAGAGGTTGTACACTAATCGCCACATTTTCTTCTTGATTCGATCTCACGGTGCTGCCGGCGCTCGGTCCCGAGCCGACACGGCGCAGCTCCATCCATGGTGGCGTCGCCGGCCACTTCCTCCACGGCGTCGCTCCCTCAGCGGCGACGTCCACATCAGTAGGAGCTGCTGCTGCTTTAGCTCTCGCTCACGCTGCTGCTCTGCTCTTGCTCTCGGCCCCCTGCCTGGTCTGCTCTTGCTATTGCTCTTGCTCGCGTTGCTGCTCTCGCTCTTGCTCTTGCTTGCAATGCTGCTCTGATTTGGCTACACTTCAGTTGACTTAATCGACTTTTGGGTCAGTCGATTTCCAAGGGGTGGGCTCGCCTGGGTGAAGGAAGAACCAGCCGCAGCGGGGAGGGGGGCTCGCCGGAGAGGTACCCCACTATCTATCTTAGGGTTCAGGATGGGGGCGGTGGTCGCCGACGGTGGCGAGGCGGTGGCGTGGGGATCGTCGGAGAAAAAGCTCGGCACGGGGGGGCCTAGAGGGATGGCCGGGGCGGCGGCAGACCAGCGGTGGGGAGTGTTTTCGGGGCGGGCGGGGCGGCACACCGCCGGCCGCGGGCGGCGGGGGGCTGCTGTTTGGCCGGTGGTGGCTGGCGGCTCAGGGGGGTGGAGGTTGAAGATGTACCGTAGGCCCTTGATTTCGTATCCAACGGCTGCAAAATCGACTGACCAGAGATGAAAAAGTCAGTCGACCGACATGTAGCCTCACCTTGCTAGTGCGTTCAGTTTCGATAGCAAAATTTAGTTTCGATAGCAAAATTCAGTTTCAACAATTAGGTTTAGTTTCGACAGTAAGTTCAGTTTCGACAGTTAAGTTCGGAGATGAGCAGCTGATGTATTTTACATCTAGCACTTTTTGGTTATGTATTTTACGTCATGTATTGGAGATGCTATTAGAATTCCACTCAGGTTAACGTTGTTCGTTGTCTCTCTTGTCTTGCTTCAGCCTCGGCGTCGTACAGCTCACCGGAGCTGCTCCAACAACGAAACCCTCCATCACAGCGGAGCAGTACCTCGGGCTCCATCTCCAGATGCCTAAGATCTTCTTCCCCTCCTCCGACAGCAAAGTTAGCCGGAGCATCCTCACCGGCCAACCCAATCACGCTGAGATCGACATGGCTTCGCCAAAGAGGTTGTACACTTGTTGCATCTTTTTTTTACTACATGTTATATATATTGTCCACTAAGCACTCGTAGTAACGGGAAATACGATTATTTTATCCTACTATATGACAAGCAGTGAGGTACCAGGCAACTTAGCTATCCGTGATGGACTCTCTTGAACGCCATCATTATTTATCTCTGCACGTTTGAGCTGTGCATTTGTCGATGGGCCTGGGAGTTGAGCTAGTATGGCAGTGGCCTAGGTCCAAAGTAATAGAAGTAGCACAAAAACATTTTTTAGTGTAGGATTTTCCTTGCTCAAGCCTGCCTACTAGAATCGCCAGTACTTGAAAGGAAAAGTGAATGAAAAACATAGGAATTGGAAAGTTTCCTATGGTACTACTTTTCATGAATTTGGTGCAAACGAATGGAGCAAAGGAAAACTGTAGGATTTGTTCCTTTAGTGTCTCCTTGAAAGAAAAAGCGTAGGAATTCTAATTTCCACTTCTCCTCCTTTTCATATTCCTATTCATCAAGCACAAGACTAAGAGATAGTAGCATAATAGCATTATAACAGTACATTTTCTTGTGGTTTGACTTAATCTCACCATGCTTTTTTGCATCATGTGATCTTCCAATTGTTGTGAATCAAACACCCAGATTGGAAGAAATCCTGTGTTTTTAAATTCTCTATTTTGCACGTGCATTCCTATCCTATTCTTGTCTATTTCCTATCCCTGCATTATTAGAATCCTCAAATTCAAACAAGCCCTTACTCAACTACTTCTGTAACAGGTATGTGTCAAAGAAAACCTTGTGTGGTTTGTCCTGCTCCTGCGGCACTGTGTTCCACCCTAGCTCAGCTGCTCCAACAACGGAAGGGTTCACCACAGCAGGGATCCGCTCTCCAGACTGTCTTTCGCTGCCTCAGATCTTCTTCCCCGCCGCCGGCAGCCACGGCAACTGCATTACCATCATCAACTGAGCAGATGACCTTGAGGACTACACGGGTCCGCAAGAGAGGCCGCACTCTTCCGTGTCTGCTTACGTTATGCGTCTCTTAATATGATGACATGCTACATTATCATCGTGTTCACCTATTAGACTCCGAGTCAGGTCCAAAATAATGCTGAAACTTGAGTTTTTAAATGGCTGTGGGGTACATATTGGGGCAGCAATCAGTACTATCTATCTACTATCTGGTTAATCTCCGTGTCTACTATGAGTTTCATGTTGGGTGCAAACAAACATTAAAGGAGCCAGTATCTGTATTTTTTAACTAAAGCTATTATCTGCCTGCTATCATTGGTTTTGGGTCTATCCACAGTTTGCTACCATCACTCTGGATTTGTGCATGCACTCCTTACATAATCTCACTATGTTTTATTCCTATGCATGCCAATTATTGTACACAATGGAACTGATCATATAGAGCAAAAGAGACGAGCCTTGCGTGGCAATAAAATTTCATGCAGACGTCATTCCATGGTGGGCGCGAAGGCAGCCCCCCCCCCTCCACCCATTTCGGATCATAATCAAGAGGAAGATAACTGTTCTGAGGGGGATTCAGAAGGAGAAGACCACACCTATTTACCCCATGAGGTCTTCGCTCTAACTTGGCATGCTGATGTTGGTAATATCATGCATATGGTGCCTTGCATTGCTTACCGTATACATTAAAGATGTCATCTGCTTAGTTTAGACATGCTTTGTGTCAATGCCATCTGTTTTGTTTCTTTATCGTATATGTGAATCATGCAATGCCATCTTGTCTAGCCAGGCATCATATATGTGAGTTTTGCAATGCCACCCTGGTTAGCCAGTCATCTTATATGTGAATTATATCATGCCATCATTTTTATTATGTGTTAAATTTGTCAACAATTTTAGTACATTCAATTACTCTTCCTGTGCATCAGCCATTCGGCACGGTCATGGAGAAATCTGGAGTGGAAACAAGGTCTTCAGAGCAGACAATGCTATCTGACGAAGCGCATGTCTTGCTGGTTACCGATAGCTCCTCAGAGGAGGATTCAGAGATAGATGACCAGTCATATTTCCCCCCTAAGGTGTATGCCCTAACTTGGCAGGGTTATGTTACTCATATCGTGTGTATGGTATCTTGCATTGCTATGTCATTTGCTTAGTTTCGACATGATTTGTGCGAATGCCACCTGTTTAGCGTCTAATTACCATATATGTGAATTATGCAATGCCATCTTGTTGCAAGACATTATATATGTGAATTATGCAATGTTATCTTGTTGCAAGGCATTATGTATGTGAATTATGCAATGCCATGCTGTTTAGGCAAGCGTCATATATGTGAATTATATCATGCCATCCTTTTTTTGTATTTCTCATTGCTTTTGTCAACAATGTTTGTATATTCAACTGCTCTTCCTGTGCATCAGCCATTTGAATTGGTGATGGAGAAATCTGGAGTGAAAACAAGGTCTTCAGAGCAGACAATGCTACTTGCTGAAGCAGATATCTTGCTGGTTACAGGTAGCTCTTCAGAGGAGGATTCAGAGGTAGATGACCAGTCCTATTACCCCCCTGAGGTGTATGCTCAAACTTGGCAGGGTTATATTACTCATATAATGCATATGTTGTATTGCAATGCTTATTTTTTACATCATATACACAATATTGAATGCCATCTCCTTAGTTGACACATCATATATGGAATTGCCCTCTTCTCACTTCCTTAGTATATAAATCATATATTTGAATTATGTCATGCCATGATGTTTACATAGACAGCATGTATCTGAATTATGGCATGCCAACCCATTTTCTAAAGACATAATATAGTTATATCATCTCATCCTGTTTACATAGTCATCATATTTTACATTATGTCATTCTATCCGTGAATTATATCATGCCATCATGTTTCCATCGACGGCATATTTGTGATTTATGGCATGCCAACCACTTTAATAGACACATCGTATAGTTATATCATGTCATCCTGTTTACATAGTCATTATATTTTGAAGTATGTCATTCTATCCTGTTTAGTTAGCCATCATACATGTGAAATTGTGTCATGCTATCCTGTTTAATTAGCCATCATATATGTGAAATTATGTCATGCTATTCTGTTTGCTTAGACAACATAAATGTGAATTATTTCATGCCCTATTTTCTTCCCTACTATCCATTGCACTTGTCTATCTTACAATGTCTGTACATTCAATTACTTTTCTTGTTTATCAGCCATTTCAACTGGAGGGAGTGATGGTAGTATCTGTGGGAGTAAAAACACGGTCTTCAGAAAAGATCGTGCTACCTGTCGATGCAGATAGAACCACGGTTGTACTTGCCCAAGAATCATCCCCACCACACATAACCCACACTCATGCAGATCGTGCCCCTACCCAGTTGGACAGAGAACCAGCTACACCCCTTCTAACCCCAACCCTAGTAGATAGACACCCAGTTCCCGTTGACACAGCACCGTCTCCACCACAGAGCACCCAAACACGAGCAGTTAGTAAGGCAACTGCAGTGCCCAAATCACGAGGACCACCACTCCGAACCCGAGGTCAACGCTTAAAGCATAAGAAGAATTGTTCTCAGGTCAGGTTCCGTGGCTATGGTTCATACTACTTTGCTCTTGCATCACTGTATTTACTGATACCAACCAATTTCAAATTTGAAGGATGCAATTGAAACTCCAATGGCGCAACAGGTATGTTTTAAACCTGTTTCTACAACGTGTTTGGCTGTTTGCTGTTGTAACTTGCTCTATGTTGATTTCAGTTTCAATTGACTAAACAGTTATGTTCTCATGCCATGCACATTACAAGTGTTGTTATTGTTGTGTAGTTTCCCACACTTATATTCTGTCTATGCTGCTTTGTCTTAAATAGATATGATTCGAACTGTATCTATCTTGATTTGGCAACATAAACTAGAACGATATAGACCATACAGTGACCATACTACATAGATATATGTTTGTTTCATGCTGTTATCCTGTCCACCTTACTACTGAACTGGTTTACCAAAATGAGTTTCATATACTACATTGTAAACCTGAGATGTGTTTGTTTGTTTCCCTTTTAGAACGCGGATAAAATATTGGAGAAGAGTACCCTGTTATGCAATGGTAAAGGAAGTAATGCAGATAAGGTTCAAGATAGTGAGACATCCCTGTTGGTCTCCAAGAAAGCTAATAAAAACTATATTTATATTGAGGACACTGAGACAACCCCAAAGTCATGTCTTGATGTAGTGTTCGAGTTACTGGCTACCACTGCTGGCACCAGCTCTTCAAACTCGTTGCCTGAATCAGTTCGGCTTCTTGAGTCTCAACTTCAAGTTGAACGACATCGATCAGATGTTATGCGACAGGAAGCCGAAGGACTGAGGAAGTCCCTGCAGAATTCAAATGCATACTTTCTGGTGCAACGGCAGGCGCTGGAGGACTTAAGCGCCAAACAAGAGAAAGTTAATAAGCTTGCTAAGCATCTTGCCAGCATTATGGGTACCCAGGATATTGTTTCTTGAGCTCTTCTGAAGTGGTTTTAGTTCTAGACTTGCTTTGTTGCGGCGTTTATATGCTGTTGTGTTCCCTATATTTGCACTGGTGGCGAACTTTGATGCCCAGTGGATGTAATATGTGTACTAGCCGTGATAGCCTAGTGTAAGTTGCTTGCTTATTTATTTCCTTGTTGTCTTGTTTATTTGTTTGCTTGTAGTCAGTGTAGTTCTTTTTCTGTGGTTTGCTAGTGGCTGCAACAACCTATTTTTTAAAACTAGGCCACAATAACCATGGGCTAATATTTACTATAGTGACACTGCACCTACGGGCCGTAGAAACAGTGGGCCTTCCACGGGTCGTATAAACAATGGGCCTTCCATGGGCCGTAGAAACAATGGGCCTTCTATGGGCCATAGAAACAATGGGCCTTCTACGGGCCGTATCATCAATGGGCCTTATACGGGCAGTATGATCGATTGGCCAAACATGGGCCAATAACAGGCCGCATTATGGCCGTAAACGGGCTAGAGTTGGAATCATCCGTTCATGGGCCGACCATAATGGGCCATCGTTAAAAGGCCGTATTTCATGACGCTATGAAAACGGCCCAACGTGTTAACGGACCACGAACGGGCCGACTGTAACCACGGGCTGAATTTGGCCCATAAGCAGAAAATGAAAGTAACGGACCATAAGTAAACGAATGCTAGAAATGAGCCCAAGAATAAATGGGCTCTGAGAAGGCCGAAAGATAACATGGGCTGGAAACGGCCCAATGGAATAACGGGCCCTTAATGGGTATAAAGTGATACACTGTTCATTACGGGCCAGTTTCACCACGGGCCGTTAATGGGTGTAAAGTAATACACTGTTCATTACGGGCCAGTTTCACCACGGGCCGTTAATAGGCCACGAGTTACATAGGGCCTCATATGGGCCGAAAGACATCATGGGCCATACATGGGCCAGAAGTGAAAACGGGCTGGAATCATATTGGGTGGCCCAGATGACGCTACTAGGCCTAATTCGGATAGGGCGTAACGGGCCTTGGGTTAGCGGGCTGTAAATGGGCTATATGCGAACGGACCGTTAACAGGCTTTACATGGGCCGGCCCGCCACCTTTTGACCAAGTCAAATGGGCCGGCCTTTTCACAAGAATGGGCCTCTGTTGGGCCGTGCCATGTGTCAACGTATCATAGGCGCCTTCTGTCCAATGAGTGGATGACATCTGTCCCAACGGTGAGCCGACACATGTTTCCTCTAGCCAATGATGATTTTACACGTGGAAAATCCCCATTGGTCGGGGCTGTTAATGGGTTATCGGATCCAAAACCCAACCCGATAGCTTAATAGCGTTCCGTTACGGTGGATGCCACGTGTCGGTCACCCTTGACGAAAGCACTTCTGTGACGCACGATTTATCATCACGGAAGTGGACACTTCCGTGATGATAATTTTGGTAATGTCATGGAACACTTCTACGACAGCACAGGTATGACTATCTTGATTCTGTCATAAATTTGTCATGGATGTACATGCATGACAAAAAACGCGACCTACTGTGACAAACACGTATCATACGGAAGTGTATTTTTTTGTAGTGATATATACAATGACGATCATTGGAGTTGGAGCGAAAGCACGATACGTACATTGGACTTCAGAATCCACTCATTATGGTCACCATTTACGTTTTGTGGTTATTATACAGTCACAGGCTCACCGTACAACTCTGTATTTGCTCAAGACATGACTAGTTGACCAGTTAAACGTTCCACGTGGCACCTCTAGTGTTGCATCACATTATCTCACTAGCATCGTGCCCACCTGTCGGCTTGTATCTACTCTACATCTACACTCTTATAAAATACACTCTTATAAAAATCAGAGTTGGTGATGATGGTGTGCCTGCCATCCTGCAATATAGGCCGTCCGATTTATATCTGACGGATAGGAAAGGAACTATGGCAATTTTGCAAAAAAGGTACCCACACACCTCTCCACATTTGCAAATAAGGCCTTCCCTCGTTCATCCTTTTCTCTCACAAGATAAAATAGTCATACAAATGCATCTTGATGTTACGTGCAACGCACGGGCATCTTGCTAGTAAGAATGAAAACAAATGACAAAAAAATATTGGACGATGGTTCGAAGTCATGACCGTTGGCACCGCGGACAAGGTGGCCTTGTATCGGTATGCTGAGTCGTCTGTTTTAACACACAGGAGCTGGTGTGGTGATTATACACACAACCACGCATGCACACGAACTGCATGCACGCAACACTCACACGAACACATGCACCCACGCACGCACGCAACACTCACACATACACACGCAGCCACGCACGCACACAACACTCACACGCACACACGCATGCATGCGCGCACACACCAGTACACCACACGACCAACACACACTCTCACGCTCAAGTGCTCAACCTACACGTGCATGCGCACACATCAGGCCCTGACAGACACATACACAACCAGGTGATTCCCGCGCACGGGTTGGAGTCTTGTCGCGCCTGCATAAATTTGTGTTTATCTGACCTTTTCCCTATGCGAATTAATAGGTGGGACCCACAAGGAACGTGGTCAATTTAACTAGTCAACATGGCGCCACGCAGACTATTTGGCCGGTCAACAGAGTGTAATCCGATGCTGAACCGTGAGCAAGTGACCGTATAATCACCGCAAAACGTATATAGTGACCGTAATCAGCTTATTCTGAAGTTCGGTGATCGTATTACGCTTTTCTCTTTGTAGGCCCTCCAAAACTACATCTCTACACATTCTCGCATGTTACATCTAACAACTATGCAATACATCACTACTACTACACTCTAACACAATAAATCATATGTGTTTTTAGTTTTACTAGATATCATATTGTTACTTAATTATTCAGTTTGCATACATTAAAATTGCCTTTGAAATGTATGGCCAGTATCATCTACCGCATGGGAAAAATCCCGCCCTTTCCAGTTTAATCGGGTTTGTATCGATGGATCATGCGAAACAGCAAAACTATAGTAGTACTATACAGTACAAGTGACAGTTCACTGGGTCGTCGTGTCGTATACTCCTCCGTCGTAAGAGTGGAGCGCTCGCTTTCATAAATCTTCTAGTCCCTTTCGGCGACATGTGGGACATCAAGCTACCGGTTCCACGTGCCATACTGGAATACAGTGCAGAGCAGCCGGGGTGAAGCACCCCAGTCATGGCGCCAGCGTAGTAATGAGCAATGAGGCATAAAATCACAAAGTTGCACCTTTCCCGCAGTTAAGTTGGAGGGACAAAGTAATAATGCTAAAAAAGAAGTTGGAGGGACGAAGCAACCATCATTTCACTCGTTGCTGAATCCGCTTCTCCCTCATCTTCTTCAACTTAACCACGTGTTGCTTCTGCCGTTGTTCTGCCTCATGTGGGACGCGGATCGGCTTGGTAAAGCACTGACACGTGGGACCGCATGTTAGCAAACCGCAGGACAACGTCCTCTAAAAATGAGAAACCTCCCCCGCCATCCGCGCTGCAAAATCACCTCCTTTTTACTAATCTTGATTCTATAATTTTTTAGATCAATATGATTGAGATTTGTATAGATAGCACACAGGAGCAAAACCAAGTGGTATGGTTAAGGGTATCCACAATGTGTAGCCAAATGTGAAAATAGCTTTTGGCATCATGGGAACCATTATGGACGATGTTGCCAAAGCCAAAAAGATGGAACTGAAGCTTCCTGGTTGATTGATTAAAGGAATATAAAAATGCAACGTCTCTCCTC
This sequence comes from Triticum aestivum, assembly GCF_018294505.1. Classification (NCBI taxonomy): domain Eukaryota; kingdom Viridiplantae; phylum Streptophyta; class Magnoliopsida; order Poales; family Poaceae; genus Triticum; species Triticum aestivum. The sequence continues at coordinate 601,596,799 of NC_057798.1, read as the reverse complement.
TTTCTCCCATGCTTGGACGCATGTACAGTATAGAGCACATAGTCTACTCCCCTGTCCCTTCTATCACAAATCACAAAGCAGTGAGGTGTCAAATCACAAAAGCACGGACGAAGCAACCATCATTTCACTCTTCACTGACTCCGCTTCTCCATTGCCTTCTTCAAGAAACCATCTCACCGCACTAAGCTGGATGGACGACGCTATTGTGTAGTACTAGTAGTACTAGTACATTTACACGTCCTTTGGTTCAACAGACTTCCTGGATGCAAATAAGGTGGTTGTCTCGGCTTGCAGGTGGCACTTGCGGACGACTTACCGTGGTCTCCCTCAATGGTGTTCTCCGTCAAACGCACTTTGCCAAACCACAACGTTCAGATATCGTCGACATCACCGCAATGGGGAAGGAAGTCAAATATAGTTACTACCTCCATTATTTTTGTACACATGGCCAGTATTTCAAAATTACAATTTGCAAAAGGCCACAAACACTAATCGAGGCAAAGTTTATGGGGTTTGCCTCGTACTAGCAACCAAGGACATTAATATCCCATGCATGCATGCGGAAGTGAGAAGGTTGGTTTGCATGGCGCTGCATTAATCAAGCGATGAGGAGTGAGATGGTTAGCTCTTTGGTCTATGGAGAAAAAAATACACATTAATTGAAACATGAAACAAGGATTTGTATCGATTAAATCCCGCGAAGGAAAACCCCGCCTTTATTTTTTAACACTAGTACTCCTAGCACATACATACTTATCCTGTTCGGGTCTAGGCCTTGCATTGCCGTACGTCGCCACACATTTTTGCCAAGATTGCCTAAAGTTTTCAAAATGAAAAGGAGGTACACTTGCGCACGGTTGTCGTGGTTGCACCGCACCCTCACACGGTCGCTCCTGCACATCGCGGTCGCACCGCACCCTAACACAGTCGCTCCTGCACGCCGCAAACCCAACCAAGGGAACGCACCCTCGCATGTGAACAAACCAAACTCAGCCATCCTACCACTGACACATAATTTTTGTTCATAGAGTATGTTTATCCAACCGCATGTTGGGTAGTATCTGTACGGCCTGTGCGGTGGTCTATTGGGGAATAAGAAGAGGTGGGCAAGAAGGGTTAGGAGATGTAGGATATTCATCCAACCGCCTAAAATGGTAGACTAGCCCAAGTCCGGCGACTTGCATAACAATATATGTTTTTACACAGCAAAAGATCCATAAAAACAACAACATAAAGAAAAACTATCACTGCTCACGGAACAAGACGGCCTCATTGTCTTTGGCTACCGGCGCGAACCGGCCGTAGCTGCCGACATGTGTCTCCGCACCGTGGTTGTCCTCGGCCTCCAGCTACTCGTTCACGTGGAGCATGCGGGGGCTCTGCACGGATGAGAGCACAACCCAGTTCAAGTCGAGGACGACCGGTTCCGCCTGCAGGAGGGCCTCGATGGCAGCGGCATCCGAGCGCTCCGCGTCGAGTCGAGCCTTCACCGCCCGGTTCAAGTCTAGGACGTCCGGTTCCGCCTGCAGGAGGGCGTCGATGAGAGCGGCATCCACGGGCTCGACGTCGAGTTGAGCCTCTGCCGCCCGGTTTGAGTCCAGGACGTCCGGTTCCGCCTGTAGGAGGGCCTCGATGGCAGCGGCATCCGCGCGCTACGCCTCAAGTTGAGCCTCCGCCACCCGGTTCACATCCACGACATCCGGTTCCGCCTGCATGAGAGCCTCGATGACAGCGGCATGCGTGCGCTCCGCGTCGAGTTGAGCCTCTGCCTCCCGGTCCTCCTTTAGTATCGCCATGTTGGACCGCTGGTCCGCCTGCACCATGGGGGACTCGGACGCTGACATGAAGTCAATGTCCATCATATCATACCCATCGGGGGCCTTCTGCGCCGCGACCTCCGCCATGAACATTGGATCGGCTTCCTCGTCCTCGTAGCTTAGCTCCAGAGAACTCAAGGATTGGCCCGCCGCAAAGCGAGCTTGGGAACAGATGTCTGTGGCACCGACCGCCACCATAATTTTTGTGCGGCGCTCCGGCGTCAGCATCTTGTAGTAAGTGATCTTGTGGCGCACCATGGCTTTCGGCGAACTAGGGGACTCTTGATGTGGGCTAGGGGATCGAAAGGTGGGGGAATGGGCTAGAGATTAGGTGTGGTTTTAGGGCAGTGGCTGGCGTAGGCCGAGCAGCGAAGGTTCTGGTGTGAATAGTGGTTCCGGTGACGACCGGTCAATCGGTTTTGACTTTAAATTGCTCTTATCGCGTTCGCGTTGTAGCACGGCACGCTGGACCCTCCCTGTCGCTCACCGAATGGAACGTGCTTCGTCTTGCATTTTCGCTCGCTTGTGGGACCGCAGTTGAGAGCAAACCGACGTCCCTCCCCCTCCCCCGCCCGCGTCATTTATACTACCACTCGCTCCGTTTTATGCGGAGTAAATAAAAACAGAGGGACTGACGTGGTCGAACCCATTGAGTAACTGACATGCGAGGCCTAGCAAGAATGGGGTCCGCCAGTAAGTGACCGAAAGGGAGGGTAAGGCAAGGATACCTACGTCAGAGGATCCACTTCCACTACTACTCACTCCTTCCATTTACTATATAGGGCCTAATGCATTTTTCAAGGCTAAATTTGACCAAATGTTAGAGTAATAATATATGACATGCAACTTACACAAGGCATACGGTCAAATTCGTATGTGAAAGGAGTTTCCAATGATATAATTTTCACATTATACATCTCATGTACTCCCTCCGTCTAGGTGAGTAAGTCATCTTAGGTTGTGCACCGTAACCAAGGAGGAGGGAAAATCGAGAGACTTTAATGTTTATTTGCTAATTAATAGCATTGCATGCAATGAACTAACCACTGCATGTCGTGTTTGGTAGCCTCAAGTCATTAAAAACATGCACACCCCTCATCTCTCATTGGTTGATATGTCAAAAAACAAGAAACGAGGTAGAAGTTAATGTACCGCGCCTAAGTGTTTTGGAATTATTTGGTTTTCGTAAGATGACTTACACACCTAGACGGAGGGAGTACTATTAATCTTGTCAATAGTCAAATGCAGTTTTTAAAAATGCATTAGAGCATGGTTAATAATATAGCCAGTCGATGGCTATGAGGGACTGCCATGTCATCTATAGCCATCATCTATTATATGTACTCATACAGTAGTGTGGACTATAAGGTTGGCTATTTCCCGCAAAAAATTATAAGGTTGGCCATTGTATTAGTACTTTTTTCCATCTCCTCTCTATATCTTTCTTCATATTTATTGTATTTAACTAGGAATGCGTATATAGCTAGGCTCTTGCATGAGAGCTCACTCCCCTTACTTTTTCACATCTCTCTCCTCCACATAGGCCCTATATAAATGGAAGGAGGGAGTACTACTATGAGCACTGCATACTCTAGTACAGATGTTGTCAGTACTCCACTAGTACTATTGGATAGGGAGCTTAAAAAAGTTACTATTGGACTGGTTATACATGGCGAAATCCTAGTAGGAAGAGCATGTGCGAGAACAAGCACATTCACATGGTTGAAAACAAATTGGAAACCATCTCGAGTACAAATCTAGGAGTACGTACGAATTAACAATATTGATTGGGCGTTGTTGAATGTTGATACTTTTTTAATCAAAGTAGAGATACTTTGACTACACATAAACTTATATGTAAGCTAGAAAGGATAGGAGGGAGTATATTGTGTGTTCAAAAATGGAACGAACATTGAATACCCTTTATATATGATTTGCGGATGCTATGATCACCGGTTCAAAATTTTGAATCAGCCTTAGATATCACGTGGCCCCACTCGTCCTCTCTCGATTTCATCTCGGGGTCCGGAGATCGATTGAAAGAGGACTAGGGTGGGTACATGCGAATGATACTCGGCGGAATGTTCAAATGAGGCATGCGGAGGGTGGACTCGACCGGAGGGCGACATGATCGATGGAAAAGAGGGTTGGAGAGGAATGAGAAATAAGCAAACGCCACATGATTATACTTGAACAGCTCAAATAAACAATAAGTTGTCTCACTTGGTCAACATAGTGAAAGGCCTAATGCGCAACACAGAGCAGTGACGCTCGAATATGGCCGGGAAAACAGGGAAACCAACATGTGGGGCACACCCGTCGGGACGACGTAGAGCAGACTAGTCCAATGGAGGAGATGGCCCACGACCTCCTCGCCACCGACAACCATTCATGTGGGTCGTGGGGGCCAACAACGTGGCGCAGCTCCAGCACTGCCTCTGGACACGGCGACCGCGGTGAGCGACACGCTCATCGTCGCTAGACACGGTCGGTTTCAATGTGCTGAGGGTGGCGATAGTGTTGTGGCATGACCAACAGTATGTTTGGTTTGTGCCCAAGGTTGCCCCATCAAAGCATTGGGTAGCCAAAATTTTGGTTGAGGTTTTGGTTGCCCATTATTTGGCCGACATTGGCAAGGAAAATGAACTAGAGTTGGGTAGATTTCATTGGCATGCCAAAAAAATGGCAACCATCCAAACAAAGACCAATCTTTGGGTCATGACCAAAATTTTGGTAAGGTGCACTTTGGCCACAATCCAAACACATCCCGACACCCGGCTCGTCAAGGATGCACGGGGCATCGCGACGCGTCCGCGGTGTGGTGTAGCACGGCCAACTGCATCCTCAGGACCTGAGACCATGCTGGGTCGTCTTGCTTTTTCAATGACATGCGGGGATCGCATGTGAGCAACGGGCATCTCCAACGTTGCCACGACCGCAACTGACTACCCTGGCACACCAAAAACCCTCGTCCCTCGCGTCACTGCACGGTGCGTTCCCAGCCGGCGCCAGCCGCCCGCATTCATGACGTCTGTTTGTATGTCATCATTAAGAGGCTCGGTGCCCGAGGAACCAACTCCGGTAACTTAATGACACACCCGGACGCTTGGCCTCACCGGAATGCGCTACTTAAAGCGGCAACACCCAGCTAACCTCCATACCATAGCGCATCGTCCTCCTACCTGGCACCACATCCGCCATGACCGCAAGCGCGAACGCTCTGCGAGAGAGCTTGTCTTTGGGGATGAAGCTCGAGGTCGCCGCCCTCGCTCAAGTCGCCTCTCGTGACGCAATAGCGGCGTAGCCGGACGCGGACGCGACCGCACAAGCGGTGGCCATGCTGGCGGCCTACGACGGGAGCACCGTCAGCCACGCATCCTACTTGCCGCCGTCCAATGTCCAGCACCACCTAGGTCGGGGACTCCTCCGAGGATGAGTAGGGCATGGGAGGCGGCAGGGCATGGTGTGCCAACTGGCCGGTCTGTATCCCGTGTTCTACTCTTCCTCGCCGGACACCGCACCTTCACTTCACGGGTCTTGAACCCCGCCCCCGTACATAGAGATCACAGATGGAGGATGTCGATCACCACCGTAGAATAGGTTTAGGGTCGGGTTTCTTTTATTTTTCTGTCCTATAAAAGTTCAAAATGTAATGAAAATCTTCCGTGTTTGCATTAATCCTGGTCGGTGTATATGAACTTTCACAATAATATAGTATATTGTAGGAGTACTAGCAAGATGCCCGTGCATTGCACGGAAAATCAAGATGTTGTGGGAGAAAAGGATGAACGAGGGAAAGCCTTATCTGCGGATGTGGAGAGGAGTGTGGGTAAATTGTCATAGTTTCCTTCCTATCCGTTAGATATAGATCGGACCGCCTATATTGCAGGATGTCAGGCACACCATCATCACCAACTCTAGTTTTAATTTAACCGAGACAAAGCTAACATGTGAAGTAAAATAAACGCGTAGGGTCTATACATACACAATTTATCTTAGGCACTCCAATAGTACGTCCACTACACATTCACGCATTTCACATCTTTCTACATCTACGGGAAACTACGAAAGGGTTAACGTAAATTGCCTCTCTCTCTCCTCCCCTGATTTTCATGGTGGTGGGCCCCTCCCTCCCCCCAATCTACAATCAACAGCTCACATGATTCACATTACGTTAATTACGTAACTGGGATTATGTAGGTGTAGCATTACTCGTCCTAAAAAAACCAACTAAGCCAACCTCCCAGCATATCGCGCGGGAAAAGACCCGGCCGTGCCGTTTTAGTCGGGATTACCGGATTACTAGTAGTAGTACCAATGGATCGCGCGAAGCAACAAGTTTTTTTATTTGAGGGGGCGAAGCACCTAGTTTAAAAGGAAAAAAGGTGGTACACTCACATCGCTCCTGTCGCGCTCGCATTGCACCCCACACACGTTCGGTCCTACACACGGCTCACGCAAATGGAACACGCTTCGGCTTGCCTCTTCACTGACACGTGGGATTGCACTTGGAGAAACCGACCATGCGCCAAACTCCCCCCGCCCACCGTGCGAAAATCCTCCCCCCCCCCCACCCAAAAATTCCCCCCAAATCTGATTCAACCGCCCTTCGGCCAACTAGCCAATAAAATTCCCCAAACCCCTCTCCCCACCCCCTGTCCCCCTCCACTCCATTCTCTCTGCCAAAGCCGCCCTCCTTGCCGTGCCGATACGTCGGCGCCACGGATCGTCGAGGGGACACACGGCGATCATCTCGCTCCCACAGTACGCTCTCGTAGACTGATGTCTTGTACCTTCGCCGCCACCACTGGCTACATTCTTGTGGAGGCGCACGGCGGTCAGCGCCGCCACCGCTGGCGACGTTCGTGTGGAGAGGCACGGCGGTCAGCTTCTCCCATGGTACACGCATTCTAGACTGAGGCCCCGTGCATGTCGGTGTAGCACTGAATGTTAGCTGATAGATGCTGTTAATCTCACTGTTTGCCAAAGTAGTTTACAGTCAATATGCTCTGCTTAAGAAGCTTCCTTGCCCTGTTCTGCACTCAATCTGCTTAGCTGAGATGGCATGCCAAGGCCGATTAGTTGCTAAAATATCCTGCCATATATTTATTGTGACGTAGATTGCCATGGTCTAGTAGCCAATCTGTTAGGTGAAATAGCTCTACACCATTTTATACTCGATCTTTGTTGTTGTGATGGCCTTCGATAGTTTGATGGCTGTGTGCACGGCCTCATTGACTGCTAAAACAGCCTGCCATAATTTAGCACTCAAATATGTTTGCTGAATTAGCTTTACATATATTTCGTTACTTAGATCTGCTCGTCCAAATATCTTGCCATAGCTTTAGACATTGACCTAGGTATTTTTTTCTGGACTTCATAAAAAAGCATATATATTTTTCCTGTACTATCTAGTAGAAGAACTAATTTGTATGTCTAACCGATGGACAGGACTTGGATAACTTCTGCTCGAAGATTCTCCGCTGCATATGTCAAGGGGGTTGAAAACTTCATGAACTTTATCAGAGGTGAGTATGGTGGTCCGAAATCAGATGTGCTCTGCCCGTGTAGCAGTTGTATGAATTCAGTTACAAGACCCATTCAACTGTGCAAAATCATCTACACTTGTATGGGATGTCGGTCACATATACTAGGTGGGTTCATCATGGTGAAACTGTGAACGTCAATGTTATTGACTACGTGGAAGAAGCATATCACCATCTTGATCTGCCTGATGCTCAGGTCAAAGAGGAGGAGGAGGTGGTGCTGGCGAAGCCAGTGAGTTTAACCAACATTGAAACAATGCTACAAAATGCTCATGTATTCTGTGAACTTTCACCTGCAGAAGAAAAATGGTGGGCTCGCATGTTGGAACAATGCAACGTGGTTGTCACCCCTGGAAATAAGCTGTCAGTATTCTCAGCTATGGTCACCTTTCTTCAGGTGAAGACATCTGAGCGGATGACCAACAAATCATTTGATGCGATGTTGGCTGCTTTTAGCAAATCTTTCCCAGATGCGTCTGAGGTGCCACACACCTACAGTAAAATGAAGAATTTCCTTCGTGCAGTTGGAATTGGATATGATATGATCCATGTTTGTAAGAATAAATGTGTTCTATTCCAGAAGGATTATGTCAACTTAAGTGAATGCCCGAAATGCAAATCATCAAGATGGAAAGATGGCGATGCTGTGAAGAGGATTCCTCATAATGTTTTGAGACATTTTCCAATTATACCAAGATTGCAGAGGTTGTTTCATGATGCTAAAACAAGAGATGATGTATTGTGGCATTCTAGGAACCAGGAGTACAGAGATCAGAATGTAATGAGCCATCCATCTCATGGTAGTGAGTGGAAAAGCTTCAATCATAAACACAAAAAGTTTGTTGCTGACCCGAGAAACATTAGACTTGGCTTAGCTTCAGATGGATTTAACCCATTTGGCCACCAGAGCGCCACATATAGCATGTGGCCAGTGCTTGTTATCCCTTACAACATGCCTCCAAATGTCTGCACCAAAGAATCAAACTACATGATGGCCTTGCTCATCCCAGGTCCAAAAAGTCCTGGAAAGGATTTTGATTTGTTCATGGAGCCTCTTGTGGAGGAACTTCAACAACTATGGAGGGGTGTTCTCACTCGAGACCTATATAGCAGCCCACCAGCTGATTTCTTTCTGCATGCTGTTATAATTTGGTGCATCCATGATTATCCGGCTTTGGGCACTATGTTAGGGCGAACGACACATGGTCACAATGCATGTGTTCGCTGTGACAGGAACCCGCTGTCATACGCAATACTTAGCAAGATCTGTTACATTGGACACCGTCGTTTCCTTGCCAAGGACAAGCCGCATCCTCGAAAATACCAAAGACATGTGTTCAATGCAAAGCATGAAAACCGTGATGCGCCAAAGAGGCTCACCACCGATGAGTTGCAAGTGGAATTAGAGAAGGTCAGGCATATTACACTAGGAAACCATCCTAGTAATGGTAGCAGGAAAAGGAAGCTTGGCAGGGCAGAAGAGAGATTATTGTTTACCCGCAGGTCCACTTTGTGGGACTTGGAGTATTGGAAAGATTTGGATCTGCGGCATAATCTTGATGTGATGCACATCGAGAAAAATATATGTGACAGCATTATCGGCACACTTCTTAATATTGAAGGCAAGACGAAAGATACCTTAAAATCTAGGATTGATTTGACACACCTGGGTATCAGACAGAATTTGCAGGTGCAAGATGAAGGTAAACCACAGGATATGGCACCAGCTGTGTACGTCTTGGACAAGGTAAAAAGAAAAGAATTTTGCGAGGTCCTGTCATGTGTGAGATTCCCACATGGATTTGCTTCCAACCCTGAAAGGAGAGTCAGGGCATATGGAAACAAGGTATAAGGGTTGAAAACTCATGACTGCCACGTCCTACTTCAAAGGATTTTACCTGTTATCCTTAGAGGATTGGGCCGCCCTGACTTATACAGAGCAGTTGCAGAGTTGGGACAATTCTTCAGGGAACTCTGCATTAGAAATATCAGGATAGATGCTTTGGATCGTCTTAGAGACAAGATACCAACTATCCTATGCGACCTTGAGAAGATATATCCTCCAGCCTTGTTTGATGTGATGGTGCATTTGGCTGTTCAACTACCTGATGAGGCACTACTTAGAGGTCCAGTACAGTATGGCTGGATGTACCCTATTGAAAGGCGGCTAGGCACTTTCAAGGGCTATGTTAGGAACCGAGCTAGACCCGAGGGTTCCATTGCAGAGGCCTACATTGCTATAGAAGCGTTGACATTCTGCTCAAAATACATTGAAACAGCTGATCAGCTTAGCAAAGAGGTGGGTGAAGACAATCCCGGGCTCAATGTTTTTGATTATTCTATTCGAGTTACAGGGAAGAGTCAACAAGAGGAAAAACCTAAAGATTTGGACAAAATGGTTTGGTATGTGTTGAATAACTGTCCTGAGATACTACCTTATATCAAGTAAGTGCTAAGTACTGTAGCTTATACATCATAATCTACTAAACTTGCAGCACATTCTTATATATTTAGATGTTTGACGCGATCACTATGTTGTGCAGCATCTACAAAAAGGAGTTACTCCCGCAAAATCCAAGAAACACTGACAAACTAGTTATGGCAGGATTTGCGAAATGGTTCAAGAGCCATGTAAGCTTTTGAATTGCACTATCTGTTTTTTTAATATATTGAGTACATAAGATGATCAACTTGTCTATTCTCTAACCATAGGTTAAGAAGATGTGGGAGGATGGGCAGGCAGTTGATGATGCCCTTTACTCACTAGCAATGGGTCATGATACTTGGGTAAGACATTATGAATCTTGCGTTGTTGGAGATGTGCGCTACAACACCCTTGCTTGAGATGAAGGAAGGAAGACACAAAACAGTGCCATCATGAGCACAGATAAGTATGACAAAGAGACAACTGAAATGTATGCTAACATAATAGACATTGTTCAGTTGCAGTATATCTCCTATTTCGAGGATCATCGGTGTGTGATTCTGTTGTGCTGTCGTTGGTATAACCTGTTTTCCAGGATCGCAAAACCTAGAGCTGATGATTATTTCAAATCCATCAATGTCAAGGCGGCGTACCAGACCAACGAGCCTTTTATTTTGGCAAATCAAGCAACATAGATATTTTTCTTAGAAGACACATTTGCACATAGCGATGACTGGAGAGTACTGCAAAGGTTTGAGCAGAGGAATTCGTTTAATGAAGTTGCACAACAAGATGATGCTTACACTGCTCCTGATGTACAAGATAACACAGATGTTCCTAATATCTTTGAGAACCATCATGTCAATGATGCCGGCAAAAAGATTGCCTGTCATGCTGTGGACATACAAGAGTTGATCAAGAAGAAGCCAGCGTTCGAGGACATTGAGAACGAAGAAGAAGATGACACCGTGGGGAATTACGATTCAGATTGATACACATGGCGAAGATGTTGACGCTGCTGCTGCGGATGATGATTACCTTGCTTTTGTCGTATTTGCCTGTCCAAAAATGTTTTTTTATCTACTATGTGAAATTGTGTTTTCTATGACAACTGAAACCTGATGAACATGTTGTTTAGTATTTTGCTGTGAGAACATCACTTGTTATGTATGCTGATTTGTGTTTGGTGATTGTATGACGACTAAAACATGATGATGTGTTGTTTTTGGCTGTGAAACTTGAATTTGATGACATAGTTTGCTGTCAGACTGCAATTTCTTCGACGTCTTTGAATGAGAACAAAGCTAACCTGACAGGGCCTTTGCTAATTTATTTATTTATTACCAAAAGGGCCTCTGCTATTTATTTATTTATGAGCAAAAGGGGATACCCCCTGGTTTCTGTTAATAGAAATCATTAGATATTCACAACACTACGCCTAGCCGGCTACACAGGTTTCATTCATTACTAGTTTCAGCAAAGTGCTCATGTCATAGCCATTGAATATATCACGAGTGCTACATACACTGCAAATAAAGAGACAATCATCCTACAGAGCACATCGATTTTGCCCATTATCTTCACAAGCTCTTTCATCTCCTCATTATTGTCAAGGCCGTTTAGTAGTTGTTGCTTGGCCATGATCAGAGGAACTGCATCTTTAACCTTCTGCTCTGCATCTTCCTCTTTTGTCGTTCCTTCAGTTACTTGTCCAACACCCCAACCTGCTGGTATTGGGATTCCTCGGCTAACCAAATAATCAGTGTAGTTGCATTCCCCCACATCAGTAACTTCCCAGAAATACAAATCATATGAATCTTCCCTTTTCTGCACAAATCAAATTGGAAGATTATCAACCAAACTATTAAAAAAATTAGCAACTGAAAGCAGCAGAACAACACTTAAACATATTATTACCCCATGATTCGGGCATTTGTAGAAGACTCGGCCAGGGTTGAGGATTGTGGTTGAGACGCGACGGATGACTCTGCTTGATTTGCAACAATGGCACCACACCAACGGCAGCGGGTTGCGATGAGCAATCGGCTACGGTGCGCGTGCCGGCGGGGGTGTGATGAGACCCACAGGCGATGGTACGGGTGGCGACTTGGCGCATATCTGGTTGTTGCCTGCTGAAGAGCAGGTGGACGAGCCGCTAGCGGGCATGGTTGTTGCAGCCGGAGCTTGTGATGCTAGGCAGAGTAAGTAAAGAAGAGGAGAAGCGAACATTGGATATGTTAGTTTCATTACTTGCACCATATATAGTCATAGTCTAGGTTTGGATTCGAACCAGCTACAGGAACACGTCTCTCTTTTTTCTAAAACTCAGCAACGTCTCTTTACTGGTACACTAGCTTGTTCTGTACGCCTTCTCAAGTCTTTCTTTTTCTTTTTCTTTTTTTTGCAAGGAATGAAGGAGGACAAAATTGAGAGTTCCTCGGACTCGAACCCAAGACCTCTCGGTTGAAAACCAAGGTGCTAGTCACTTATGTGGCGAACGTTCCCTAGGCGGAGGACGGCAGATGAACGCATTTTCCTTGCAGTTTTAGTTGCGACACAAGATCGAACGGTCGCAGTTTCGGGAATGTTATCAGGCGAACGAGCCCAGTTTTTCTTTTCTTCCTATATATAAAAAAGTATGCTACTTGGTGTCGGCTTAGTCAACAAATGATTGTGCCAACCTTGACCATTGGATTGACATTCAATGTTTGTCGTGTTTCTTCAGTCTCTTCTTCCTCGAGCCGCCAAAGCCAAACCAGCGCCGGCGGGACCGCCTGCTCCCGCCTCCCACGGCTGGCTGTGTTGCCGGCACACATCATGGCCACATCGCACCCTAAAACTTTACGCATCTTCCCCGGCTCCTATTCGTTCCCATCCGAGGCCTCACAATCTTCCTCCGCCTTGGTTCGCTCACCGCGGCCCTGCCCTCTGGTGTTGTCCACATGGTCAACAATCGATAGGAATAAGGAGATGACTGTACATGGTGAGCATGACAGTAGGGACCCAGCAGCGCGCGCAGTAATTTTGTTTTTTCGGGACGGAGAAGGGTATCAACTGGGTTGTGCAGGACCTGTGGCCCGTCTAGCCCAGGCTTTTATTTCCTATGTTTAGCACATGACCAGCCCGGCTTGTTTTTTTTCTTTCTAAAAATGGCTAGCCAGCTATTTTGTTTTTTGCAGAATAACCAACACTACTAGGGAAAACCCTAGTAGTAGCGCTGGTTTAATGCCCACTAGTAGCGCGTGCTGCCGCGCTACTAATAAGGTGCTACAGCTATTACTTAGCAGTAGCGCGTGTGACACGCGCTACTGCTAAGACACATAGCGGCAGCGCTTCTTCTCTCCCACGCTGCTGCTAATCTAGCTAGTTGCAACGTGTTTTCTATCCATCGCTACTAGTATTCTTTTTTTCATTTTTTTAGTGTATTTATACGCCGTTATACAAATTTTGGTACAATACCAATTATGAGGTTTATATCATTATGTCCATAATAGTGTGCCAAATGAAGGTGGATTAGGTTCAAGTGGAGGCAATATGTGATGCATGTCAAAAGTATACTACTAATCCAAACTTGATCTAGTTTGGACTAGTAGTACTTTCGATGTGCACCACATGTTGCCTCCACTTGAATCTAATCCGCCAGCATAAGCTATTTAATCATCATCATAGTCATTACCACTAACAGTATTTATTTAATCACCATAGTCATAGTGTAGCACATAATCATCTTCAAACTCATTCTAGCTAGCTAATCACCACTAACACTAGATGTGGTAGCTATCTAATCACCACTAACACTAGCTAATAATAATCATCATAGTCATTACCACCAACACTAGCTATTTAATCATCATAGTCATAGTGTAGCACATCATCATCTTCAAACTCATTTCTAGCTAGCTAATCACTCTTGCTGCTCTCTCTCAGGTAAAATAACATAAAACATGTGTAGCTCTCCTCCTTCATCAAGTTGGAGCATGCAGATGAACATGTCTCCTAATCGTGGGTTGCGCTTCTGATTGCTGCCCCCTAGTACTTCTCTGCGCTCCTCCATCACAAATTTGGTCCAATCTTTCACTATTAAGCATTCATCGCTTTTAGAAATCCTGAATGCACTAAAGTGCATTATAGGATATCTTGGCCGTAAGCTAACAATACACATGGTACCTTTAGTCTCGATCCCATGAGGTACAACATTCATCAGGAGTCCCTGTTGAAGAACATCGTATGGTAACATACTTAGAAATGAAGTTTAGCTTAAAAATAATGTATGGAAAAGATGCATTGAGGACAAATAGTAAAAATCTTACCATCTTTCCTAAATAGATGTGATTGTAGTTCATTACGAACACTATTGGTCGCACATTTTCAGTACTAACATTTCTAAGTGCAGGAAGAAAATTTGTCTTGACAGTATCAAGATCCTCAAGCCATGAAACATAATGACTTAGCTCCTCGCAGTTTAGTTCAGCCCCGGGACAGTAGTAGGTCCTGTCTACCAAGCGCTGGACATGTTTGCTTGAACGGAAATAAGCTGACAATAGAAATTGGTTGTCAACTATTTTTGAATAAAAAATATCAAAGACATAAATATGGTTGATAAACTCACATAATGGTATAACTGAAGGCGTCTACACATCGACCCAGATGTCGGTATTACCTTCAATATCATCTTCCGGATGAATATCAAAGGTGATAACCATATCAGGCTCAAATGCATAAGTCTTGCATAGTGCTCGCCATGTTTTGCATCCAAAATAGGTGTAGTCGTCTGCGTTGTATAATTTTTGCGTGGAAAATATAACCATGTTCGGTCTTCAAGTAAACTTTCTTTACCTCCATAGTATGACTGAAACCTATCTTATCCAATACAAAAACTCTTGAATGGCAGGGGATACGCTAGTAGAATAGTAAAAAAATAAATTATAAGTTGAAGCAGATGTCATGCTTAATTACGAAAAAAGACTTATCGTTGTGACTTACTATATCCACTTTGAAGTTCATGTCCAGCTTGATGTTGAAGTGCCTATCATCATCTAGGAAAATTCCGTCGCACAGGCTGCACTCGTCTTCGCGGTATTTGCAAATACCGAAATCCTTTTCGTCGTCAGACATTTCCTATGTTCATAGTTGAAACATTAATTGAAAATCAATCAATGATAACTACCAGGATACTCAACACAAAAATCCGGGGCACTCGATATTTCCTACATATTCTGGCACAAGTCATGCCAAAATTCACGGAAAAATCCGGCATGACCTTTGCTAAAATAGAACATATCGAGCGCCTGAAATTTACCGGAACGGAAATGAATCAACACTCCGGCAAAACATAGGCCACTCGGAGGTGTAACCTGCAAACATGATCGGCCACTTAGGCAAGCACATATCCTATTTGAGCAACACAAGATATACATTTCAAAATATCTTATAGGACTCAAATTAGCATGCATTCAATAAGCAAAAGAAATCATCTCATGCGTCCGTACATCGTCGAATATTATCACTAATACATCCCGAATAGTATCATACATATAACATCACTAATACAACTAAAACCCTAGCGCACGATGGGTATCGTCGCGGGCGGTGGACACCCACAGAGAAGGAACCATCACATGATCATAGCTCCATTGAGATCCCTGGAGAACCTGCCAGGTATTGGAGAACATGTGCTCCAACGCAAACAAGTAGTGATGGACATGCGCGTCCTCCTCACTGACACGGTGACGCACCACCTCCGCGGGGTCCTCGAGCCTCTGGACAGTCACTGGCTCATGCGACCGCCACCAAAAAAGGTTCAGGTCAACGACAGGCTGGCTCCTCACCAACCTGCGCCCCCGGTAGGTAGCGCCTCCCAGTACCACCCCAGCGGAGCCAAGTCCCGGACATGGCCCATCTGGTGACGTAGGTGTCCTCCGCCGACTCGACGACGAGGATGCGGGATAGGCATCGTCGATGTCGATGCGGGAAAAATTGCTTTAACTAAAAAAATAACAACAAGTTCTTACTAACTAGTTCTATTAATATAACTAGTTCTTACTAAAAATAAACTTACTATAAATAAAACTAAACTAGTACCTAATTAGTACCTAGTTCTTACTAACTAATTAGTACCTAGGAACTACTGCCCTAATTACCATCGAATTTGATGAACCTAGGGGTGGAGAGTGGTAGCGGATATTCCAATTATCCAACTTAAAAGTGAAATAAATAGTCAAATTTTACTCGTTTTATTATGCATTACACTAGTGTTTATTCATCATCTAAGAAAACATCCCATCTGCATCTGTATCCGATTCATTTCCACCCATAGATGAACCCTAACTAATTTGATGCAACTAAAATTTGAAGAACCCTATCTAGGCACAGGTAGGGGAGGGGAAGGAGCAGGCGTGCTCACCTCGGGTGCCTGCGGCGAGAGAGGGGCAGCCGGCGTCGAGGTCAGCGTTGGGGCTCGGGCGCGCAGTGGAGGGCGGCGTCGAGGTCGGGGGCGGGGGCGGCGTTGAGGTCGGGGTCGGGGGCGGCGTCGAGGGTATGCGGAGAGCGACGGGAGAGCGCACGACCGCCGATGGGCAACGGCGGTGGCGACATGGGAGGAGTTTGATTTGGGGCAAGTGGCCGTGGGGAAGAACGACTGTGTGTTTAAGTCAGAAGTAGCAGTAGCACGTTCCAGGAAACACGCTACTGCTACGATAGCTACAGCGTTTTCCTCGATACGCGCTACATCTATTCCTTTCTCTTTTTTCCTTTTTCATTTATTTTTCTTCACATTTTATTTTTTCCTTTCACCTTTTTCTATTTCTTTCATTTTCATTTACTTTTCTATTTGCTTTCCATTTAATTCTATTTCCTTTAACAGTAGCGCATTGCATCGTACACGCGCTGCTACAAAGCAAGTAGCGGTAGCGCGGTTCTACGTAGATCGCTACTACTATGTGTAACCTATCGGCTAAGCCGTGGGAATTTTAGTAGCAGCGCTTTTATCTTCACGTGGGCTACTGCTACAATTGTATCTGTAGCGCGGTTTACAGCAGCACGCTACTGCTACTTAGCACCAGCGCTGTTTTGACACGCGCTACAGCTAAAGTTCTGTGTATAAGGTTTTCTCTAGTAGTGCAACGAAGGCCTACTTGCTTTTCTACGCCCTGCTGGGCCGGAAATCTTTCAAGACGAGGAGGGATACATTTTGCCCAGAAAATGGGCTATAAGTAATAAGAAATGGGCTATAAGTAATAATAAATGGCCTGTAAAATGAAAAAATACAGCAAACAAGCAATTAGTTCCAAAATATTTTTTTCTTTCAGATTTTGATATTTTAAATTTCATTGTTTTTGTGCGGGTAAAATTTCATTGAATTTAAATTAAGGTATATTTAGATTTAAAATTAATTTGAATCTGGCTAGAAATTTCGGGTCGTATGCTATTTGGGACAGATTTGGAGGCTGACTTGTGGGTCTACTAGGTTGACGTGCACGAAAGGCTTTGTCAACTTAGTCCACAAACGATCCTAGCAGCACTAACCGTTGGATGTTAATTCAACGGCTGTGCTGCTTCTTCAATATCGGATCTTGTTGCTCCAGCCACCCAAACCAGTGCCGCTGGGACTGCCTACTCCCGCCTCCCGTGGCCGGCTGTGCTGCCGCACAGGCCGCACCGCCCCACCCTACTTCATTGTTGTCCAGGCCATTCCTCTACTCACCCACACCTCCTATTATTTTCCGGCGATGACAACCGGACCAGTAAACCCTCGTACTCCCCACCGCGTGGGCAACCATTGCCGAGTCTTCCCCTGCTCCGTGTCGTTCCCTTCCTAGACCTCACTGACGTCCACCGCCATGGTGCTCTCGGCGCGGCCTGGTCAACATGGTCAACGAACGACATCCATCGGACGTGGACTGTACATGGAGAGGCTGATAGCTGGGTCCACGGCCGCACACAAGGAAATACCTCCTTATTACACTCAAAATAATGATTCCTCCACCTGACAGCTGGGACCCACCAGAAGGGCCTCTGTATTTCATGGAAAAAACATTCCCCCTGCTGACAGGTCGGACCCACCAGATATATCTTCGCACGCAAGGAAGTGCCTCCTTATTACGCACAAAAAATGAATACCCCCTGCTAGCTGGGACCCACTATAGTGGGAGGCTGACTTGTGGGCCAATTAAGTTGACGGGGACGGAGGGCTTTGTCAACTTAGTCAATATGAATGATTCTAGCTCCAGTGATCATACGATGTCCATCCAACGGTCGTAGTGCTTCTTCAACCTCTGGTCTTCTTGCTCCAGCCGCCCAAACTAGCGCCGATCGTGCCGCGTGCTCCTGCCTCCCGTGGCCAGCTGTCATGCCGCGGAGGCCTCACCGCCCCCTACTACTCCCACCGCTGGCCAGGCCATCCCTCTACTCACCCACACCCCCTGTTATTCTACGGCGACAGCCTCACACCGCAGCCGAACCAGTGAACCCTCGTACTCCTCTCCGTGCGGGCTTTCACTGCAGCATCTTCCCCGGCTTCGTGCCGTCCCCTTCCTAGGCCTCGCCGTCGTCCACCGCTCTGGTGCTCTCAGCGCGGCGTGGTCAACGTGATCAAGGAACAACTTCCATCGGAAGAGTACTATACATGGAGAGACTAACAGCTAGGTCCACGGCGGCCGCAAGGAAGTGCCTCCTTATTACGTGCAAAATGATTATTCCTCCACCTGACAGCAGGGACCCACCGGACGGGCCACTGTATTTCGCGAAAAAATGATTCCCCGCTGACTACTGGGACCCACCAGCTACATCTTCGCATGCAAGGAAGTACGTCCAGGCAAAAAAATGATTCGCCCCCCTGAGTGCTGGGACCCACCAGCTACATCTTCGCACGCAACGAAGTGCCTGATAGTCGAGACCCACCTGGTCAAAGTGTACGTAGTATTGTCATTCTGGTCGCGAATGTGTACGTTCAAACTGGTTGATGTAGAGGCGCGCACGTGTCTTAGTAGAGGCGCGCACATAGCATGTACACGTACGTACAACGTCCAGGGTGCAAGAAAGTAAATACGGCCGCGTACGTACATACGGGTGGTGTTTCGAACGCCTACTCGCGCATACGTATGGCTAGGGCTCGTGTACATGGTTGGGTCAGAACGGAGAAACAACGTCGTCGTCATGTTCATGGGGAGCCAACCGGCTGGGTCGGAACGGAATGCGTCATCGTGTTCATCGGGAGGGCTTGGATGGAATAGGCGATGGAAACGAGGCCTGGCGTATCGCAGAACAGAGGAAACAGCCTTGTGTTCGACCGGCCACATTCGAAACGGGATCCCTCTCATCGGGAGGGGTCTGGCATACCGCAAAATGGAGGAAACAGACTTGTGTTGGACCTCCTACGGTCGAAACGGGGTCCTGTTGATTGAGAGGGGTGTGGCGTACCGCAAATCGGAGGAAATGGACTTGTGTCGGAGCGCTACGGTCGAAATGAGGGTCCTGTTCATCGGGAGGGGTGTGGCATACCACAAAACAGGACTCCACGGGATACTGTTCATCTCCACCATCGACCTCCTCTAGCCTCCACGAGCTACTGTTCATCCACCGTCGACCTCCTCCAGCCTCCAGCTGCGACTATTCATCCACGGGCTCCAGTTCATCCAGCCTCCACCGCGCGCTACTCCACTGGCTACTGTTCAACCACCCCTCTCCACGGGCTCCTGTTCAACCACCTGTCCACAGGCTACTGTTCATCCACCCCTCCACCATCTACTGTTCATCCAGCCCTCCACGAGGTCGTCCTGTTCATCCAGCCCTCCATGGGGTCCTGTTCATCCAGCCCCAACCGGCTCGATCGATCGGGGTCCTGTTCATCCAGAATCCAGAGGCAACACCACGGGGTCCTGTTCATCCACCCCCACCGCTCAATGTTCTCCAACCCCCCCCCCCCCCCCCCCGCAACGCTCATTGTTCATCCAGAGGCAGCATCGATCAGCTTCAGTTAGCAGCAGCGAAGGAATCGCTCGATCGGGTTCAATTAACAGCCATCGATTGATCACTCGGGTTTAGTAACGTGTAGCCTGCAATGCAATCGCTCGGGTTCAGTATAGGCGAACGTCTCGCTCGGGTTCAGTTATAGCCCAACGCCTCGCACCCACACGCATACGTGTACGAGTAAAATGCACATCGCTCGGCCCCGACCACCCACCATAACCGGGAACACCCCGATATTTTCCTTGCCCTCGCTTCTACCACGGGTTTTTCCGTCATGGACCGCCCAAAGAATGTCATGCAGCTGCGTCTCCGGCCCGCCCAGGACGAAAAGCCCATTTTCTGTCATGATTTTTTGTCATAGAAGTAGGAGCCCACCACATCTATGATGATACCGGGTTTTGTCACACTTATCGTCATAGAAGTGTCATAAGTATGACAGAAAAAAAATTGTTTGGCCCAAAATGTCGCCGGTGTGTCTTTTTTTGCAGTGAATCCTTCTTGCTACCTCTCGAGCATGCGTTGGTTTTTCCCTTGAAGAGGAAAGGGTGATGCAGCAAAGTAGCGTAAGTATTTCCCTCAGTTTTTGAGAATGAAGGTATCAATCCAGTAGGAGGCTCCACGCAAGTCCCTCGTACCTACACAAACAAACAAGAACCTCGCAACCAACGCGATAAAGGGGTTGTCAATCCCTTCACGGACACTTGCGAAAGTGATATCTGATAGAGATAATATGATAAGATAAATATTTTTGGTATTTTTATGATATAGATTTAAAAGTAAAGAATGCAAAATAAAGTAGATTGTAAACTTATATGATGGAAAATAGACCTGGGGGCCATAGGTTTCACTGGTGGCTTCTCTCAAGATAGCATAAGTATTACGGTGGGTGAAAAAATTATTGTCGAGCAATTGATAGAAAAGTGCATAGTTATGAGAATATCTAGGCATGATCATGTATATAGGCATCACGCCCGCAACAAGTAGATCGACTCCTGCCTGCATCTACTACTATTACTCCACACATCGACCGCTATCCAGCATGCATCTAGAGTATTAAGTTCATAAGAACAGAGTAACGCATTAAGCAAGATGACATTGTAGAGGGATAAACTCAAGCAATATGATATAAATCCCATCTTTTTATCCTCAATGGCAACAATACAATACGTGCCTTGCTGCCCCTATTGTCACTAGGAAAGGACATCGCAAGATTGAACCCAAAGCTAAGCACTTCTCCCATTGCAAGAAAGATCATTCTAGTAGGCCAAACAAAACTGATAATTCGAGGAGACTTGCAAAGATAACCAATCATACATAAAAGAATTCAGAGGAGATTCAAATATTTCTCATATATAAACTTGATCATAAACCCACAATTCATCGGATCTCGACAAACACACCGCAAAAAGAGTTACATCGAATAGATCTCCAAGAAGATCAAGGAGAACTTTGTATTGAGATTCAAAGAGAGAGAAGAAGCCATCTAGCTAATAACTATGGACCCGAAGGTCTGTGGTAAACTACTCACAACTCATCGGAGAGGCCTTGGCGATGATGTAGAAGCCCTCCGGGATCGATTCCCCCTCCGACGGAGTGCGGGAAAGTCTCCAAGATGGGATCTCACAGGTACAGATGGTTGTGGCGGTGGAAATTTTGTTTCGTGGTGCTCCTGGATGTTTTTTGGATACGTAGATATATATAGGCGAAGGAAGTCGGTTAGGGGAGCCACGAGGGGCCCACGAGGCTGGGGGCACCCCCCCCCCTAGGGCGTGCCGTCCACCCTCGTGGCTGCCTCGGCTGCTTCTTGACGTCCACTCCAAGTTTCCTGGATTGCGTTTGTTCCAAAAAGATCGCTCCCAAAGGTTTCATTCCGTTTGGACTCCATTTGATATTCCTTTTCTTCGAAACATTGAAATAGGAAAAAACAGCAATTTGGGCTGCGCCTCCGGTTAGTAGGTTAGTCCCAAAACTGATATAAAAGTGTATAGTAAAGCCCATAAACATCCAAAATGGGTAATATAATAGCATGGAACAATCAAAAATTATAGATACGTTGGAGACGTATCACTCTACTTGCCATGCTTTAGCCCGGCTCAAAGCAGTAATGGAACCAGCTCGAGCTGCGGATCGCTTGATCTCTTCAATTCTCTTGGGCATGACAGAAAACTTGTCGAGTACATCCTTGATGAGTGCAGGTGGCTGTTTATTATGCGAGATAACTGCTAGGGATCGTTCTGTGCCTGTGTATAGTTGTTCCACCAGAGTATAAAGCGCCTTCAGCTTCACCAACATGTCTTGGACGATGTTAGTACTCCTAGGGCTTGTTGAATAAAGTGCACAGATAAGTCGGTGGGCGGATTAAAGTTAAAAATTGAAAGTGGTCAAAATAGCCCGAGTCACTTACCAAAGATAGCAGCTGTCATCTGAGATATGTGGTGTTTTAAGCCGGTCAATTTGGCAGTAGTTCCCTTTAAAGAAGATTTGACAGTCTCTGCTCTTTGAACCAAGGCGGCTTTCTCCTTGTCCCAGGCGGCTCTTTCTGTGGAGAATCCACTTTTAAGCTTCTGTGGCACCCCGGCTCAGAGTGACCGGTTTACCTTGCATTGCCAACCCAGAGATCATGTCTTTTGGCAACACACAACATCTTGGTACAGAAATCATCGCTTTATTGAAACTAGCGGAAGCATAGCGTTACATTACATCAAGTAGCGAGGCCAAGTGGCACACTCGATGTGGCTGAACAATAGGCACATTATTTAGTGAACGTAAAGGGGCCTCGAGCACGACATCTACACGCAGCGGAACAACAACGTAGCGGGACTCCATAGTACAGGGAGACCGATGTGGACACGGTCTAGACACGGTAGCACTCTGATCCAGTTAGACTTTCCTGAAATCTGGCATAACACGCCAGGTCAATACATTGAATGTACTTGAAAGCTCTCAGGAAACAAAACCATAATTGTTAGGGATATACCCTGTAGTATGACCCGGCCGGAGATATGACCCGGCTGGGATTGGATGTTTCATTGGTGACCCGGCAGACTATAAGCCAGCAAGAACAGTTAAGCATTGTAACCCGGCAGACACAGTCATGTGACCCGGCAGACACAATCATGTGACCCGGCAGACATAGTCATGTGACCCGGCAAACACAGTCATGTGACCCGGCAGACACAGTCATGTAAGCCAGCAGACACAGTCATGTGACCCGGTGGACACAGTCATGTAAGCCGGCAGACATAGTCATTTAAGCCGGTAGATGTTAAGCCAGACGGTAAGCCAGATGGTAAGCCAGATGGTAAGTCAGATTGTAAGCCAGATGGTAAGTCAGATTCTAAGCCAGATTGTAAGATGCCCAAGACGTTAAGAAGCCCATGGAGAGAAGCCCGTGATGAGGAGTCATAATAGTTTAAGTCTTAGTCCGAGATGGACTCTACATGTAACCCGCACCTTCAACTTATATAAGGAGGGGCAGGGCACCCCAAGAGGGAGAGAAGAAAAGAATCATTAAGGCTAGACAAAGAGAGGAGAGACGGATTTACGGTGTCTCCCTCATGAGCATAATAAGACCTAGCCACAAACAGCATGTAGGGTTATTACCGGATGATGTTTCCCGGGGCCCGAAGCTGTCTAAATCCTTGTTTTGTGTGTTGCGTATCTCGTCCCGATCAACCCCTCTCAAGCTATCACATAGATGTGTTGGCCTCGCGACTAAGTCCTCACACTAAGGACATCTGACGTGACAATTCCACGATAGTTAGCGCCCACTGTGGGGCCTGCGCACGGTGGTGTTGAGTTTTTGAAGGGATCTATCTCAGAGATCGAGAAGTTCGTGATTTTTCCGGATGAAGAAGAGTCGGTTTAGAAAGATCTGCATCAACTTCAAAATTTATAGGTTCAGACTTATAATCTGGGATGTCTGAGATTAAGAGAGATTAGGGTTGCAGCATCCTATGCGCCGCCGCTGGCGTGACCTGTGGCGGGGATCGGCCTCAACTTGATTTCCTATGCAATCAATCAAGCCATCAAGTTGCCAAGTCGCTGAGACAGGCAATTTCTGCTATCGTGCACTGTTTTGCTGGTTCAAAGTTCCAGGGGCGTTAACTCATAGCTGTTGGTGCTACTTCTTTTGGGTAAAGGCCGAAGACAATTCAATTTGGTAGTCGCCGTCCCCGGCTCACGAGTCGCCCGCAGTAGAGCCGCCGTCGTCTGACTCACCGTTGGCGGCTCACGAGTCGCCAGCGGCAGAGCCGCCGTCGTCCGAGTCACCATCACCGGCTCACGAGTCGCCCGCGGCAGAGCCGCCGTCGCCAGCTCACGAGTCGCCCGCGGTAGAGCCGCCATCATCTGAGTCACCGTCGCCGTCGCACGAGTCGCCCGCGGCAGAGCCGCTGTCGTCCGAGTTGCCGCCGGCTCTCAAGTCGCCCGCGGCAGAGCCGCCGTCGTCTAAATCGCCGTCACCGGCCCCTTCGGCGAAAAGATGGCCACGGGTCTGGATCCGGGTCGCGGACGGTCCTGTCTCGTTTCCAAGTCGGCTTCGATGCCGCCTCATAGTCGCCGTCTTCATAGCCATGAGCCGCCGCTGCAGGCTCGCCGGTGCTCCGTCCGCCTTCAACCTTACAAGTCGCCATGCAGGGACTTGCCTCGTTCCGCCGTTACTCTGAAATCACCTGGAGCCACCACTGCTAGGTTATGCCTGGCCTCTGTTCCGAGCTATTGTGCCTCGAGCGGATTCGACCACTGTGGCCACAACTCTTCCGAGCCGTTGTCAACGATGAGCCGATGGCCTGGTTGATCCGCCAACACTACCGACCATGGCTCTGTTTAAAGATAAGTCGCCGGATGCGCTTGATAGCCGCCCTGCTGCTCCGCTGTTCAAAGTCGCCCTTCTCCCCTCGTCTCCAAATTATTGAGTCGCCACTGCTCCAGGCCAGGCTCCACCTCGCGCGCCCTGCACTACGTCGAGCTTCCAAGCGCCCGTAGTCGGCCGCCTCTATCACCGTGGGCCGCCTCCGCTAAGACCCGCTTCGCCGGCTGCGAGCTGCCTCCACCACCTCCAAATGGCCTCGTGTCTGCGCCAAATCGCCTCCACTGCTGCGGCCTGGTCTGAACAACTATGTAGTTCAAACTACCATCGGGCCTCTCCTACTTGAACCGCCCTACAGTCCATCCGTCTTTGCACACCACTGAGAGCTGTGACCCGCCCAACACCTTTTGCTGTGCGCCGCCGCTGCCGCCTTGAACCGCCGTTCCAACCCACCATCATGCGCCGCCACGAGCCGCCCCTGTGAGTACATCCGATTGTCGCTGATGGCAGGTGCACGGTTGGATTGATGTGTTAGTGCTTCTACAAGGCGAAAGGCCTTTTCCTTGATACTAGGAAAAGTCAACTTTGGAGAAGGAAAAGAGCTCCATCAAAACTTGCTAATGCTACATCAGCGTGTTCTAAAACAAAATACAAAAGCCTAGCCTCTGGTGCTAAAGATTGGGAGAAAAGGTGTCAGATCGGTTCAGCTCCTAAAACATTGTCAGTTATCAAGGTTCTGTCTGCACCTAGTGTGGTATATCCTTGCGAGAGCCACAGTTGGCCATAAGCAAGACTTGCACGGGTTCAGGCTGTACGATCATCGGCCATAGGCGGGTCAGTTTTTAAGGCAGGACCCATGCACTTGTTGAAAAGATTCAACCTGAGTGGATAGCAACATCACGTGGACCAAGTACTAAATCGAGTCTGGAAGACCACGCGATCAAGTGCTAGAATATAAAGGATAGCACAAACTTGAACATCTAATATTTCCGCCTGTATACCCAGACATGTACGAGGCAGTGCTACATCATATCACAACATACCTCTGCGTTAGACTATTTTCAAATGTTATTAAGTATCAGCATCCGATAAAAAAATCAGGTGATATTCATTCAAGTTTATTTTATTTAACACATATCGTTTTCATCAAGGAATGATTACTTGGTCTATGATATTTTTTTGCAGGACCATTATTGCTTACAACAAGGTGTGACAAAGGGGCGTGAGCAAATATTATTTTTGCACTAGCGCTCGTCCTGCGCGAGTTGCCACCCTTTCTACATCAACACATGCGACCAACTCGTCATCCGCGCCCGCGACCGACTTTGCCCGTCCGCACGGGCTTACAGCGCCGCGGCTGGTTCATCTGTCTGCTCCCGCAGTCGGCTCACTAGTGATTGATTTCAGCTTCACCATGGTGATCATCAACTCTGCGGTGGATAAACACTAGCCTAACATATCAGGTGAAATCCATCTGGTATATTTTATATTACATATTATTTTATTTAAAGGAGCAATTACTTTGGCTTGCAAGTTCCCCATGCAAGACTCAACCCGGTCTATATCACGGCCAACTACGGAGAATTTCAAGTCAATTCATTGAGTTGTCTTGAAGACTCGGGGGCTACATGGACATAGCTCAATAAATGTTGCCAGTTTAAAGGTCGTCCGGAAAAATTCCAGCTCAAGAAGAATCTATCTCTTGCAAAGTTCGAGTTCTCAGGAAAAATTAAAGGGACCAAAGAGAGTATGTTGCAAAGAACAACCCAAACATAGGTACCCTGCTTCAAATGATCACTTGGGGGCTTCCTATTCGAACATAGGTCGTATTCGAACCAAAGAGAACATAGTTGTCGGTGCCCACTTGATCAGCACAATGCCAAACTCGGGGCTTCTTGATCATATTTGAATCATAGCTTAACCCCTTTTGGGTCCGAATTTGATCATATTCAAATCAGAGTCGTTAAAAAACTCTCAAGGTCATTTGGGGGCTTCCTGTTCAAACATAGGTCATATTCGAACCAAAGAGAACATAGTTGTCGGTACCCTCTTGATCGGCGCAACGCCAAAACCACTAGGGGCTACATAATCGTATTCGAATCCTAGCTTAACCCCTTTGGTCCGGTTTACTGATAGTATTCGAATCAGAAGCCTCGATTTTTCTTTCTATTTGACTTAAAAAAATTAAACAATTTTTGGATTTGTCTTGAGACTTTTTTGTTCAGATTTAAGGCATATATATGTGGTTTCTATTTAACCCGACTTGACTTTGGATGATAAGTCGCCAACATATTATTTGGAAGTTTTGGCTTCTAAAGATTGGGTTATCACCCTTAGTGCATTGATATTATAAGCCGACAGTATGATTCACTATCACAGGAACCGGTTTTCAAACCGGGTTATATTATTCAAATCTTTAATAGCCAACATGGTTGGATTTTTATTATGGTTATCAATAATTAATATTGTGATGGAGGTCATCAAAGTCGCTTCAGCGCAATGGCTATTATTTATCAGTGGATATGATTTATTTTACAATGGAGGGAATAGCCCCAAGTCGTTGCAGGCTTACGACCCGGCACTTGGGGGCTACATTATTCAAATTGAGATTACATCAAATATGCAAGTCCCATGTCACTGCCAACATGCACCATGGCACTTGGGGGCTAATGTAAAGTCATTTTTTGATCAACTTATTGAAGACCCGACTCATCCCATTGTAATGAGCCGGCCCTTGGGGGCTACCTTGCTCCTGTCAAAAATTCAAGGTACACAAGCTTCAGTCCATTATATTGAAAGATCCACTACTCAGTTGGTAGAGTACAAAGCTCTTAACCTTATGGACGTGGGTTCAAGCCCCATGGTGGAGATTACATCATATGATGTTATCATCAATGAATTATATACAAAGTCCTAGCTCAGTATTATCTTACTGAGCCGGCCCTTGGGGGCTACACGTTGCTACTCAAGTTTACATGATCATATTTACAAAGTCCCTGCTCATTATTTCATAATGACCCGACACTTGGGGGCTACAAGTGATATGAATATAATGGAATTCCACATCTTCAAGCTGGCTGAAAATCAGATGAGTATTTCATGACCAATGTTTTTGATTATGAAGCTGGTCTATTGACCCGGATTTTCTAGAAGAAGGAAATACCAAGGAGTTAAGGATGATCAGGTGCTGGCTTACAAGAGTTTTTAACCCGGAGCATAATCTATCAAAATTGTTCTTGTGTTTGTTTTACAGGATCAGTTTAACATGGATGAATCCAAATTAAACTGGGGGCTAATGTCGGGGATATACCCTGCAGTATACCCCGGTCGGAGATATGACCCAGCTGGGATTGGATGTTTCATTGGTGACCCGGCAGACTATAAGCCGGCGGGAACAGTTAAGCATTGTAACCCGGCAGACACAGTCATGTGACCCGGCAGACACGGTCATGTGACCCGGCAGACACAGTCATGTGACCCGGCAGACACAGTCATGTAACCCGGCAGACACAGTCATGTAAGCCGGCAGATACAGTCATGCGACCCGACAGACACAGTCATGTAAGCCGACAGACACAGTCATGTAAGCCGGCCGATGTTAAGCCAGACGGTAAGCCAGATGGTAAGCTAGATGGTAAGTCAGATCGTAAGCCAGACTGTAAGTCAGATTGTAAGCCAGATTGTAAGAAGCCCAAGATGTTAAGAAGCCCATGGAGAGAAGCCCGTGATGAGGACTTAGAATAGTTTAAGTCTTAGTCCGAGATGGACTCTACATGTAACCCACCCCTTCAACTTATATAAGGAGGGGCAGGGCACCCCAAGAGGGAGAGAAGAAAAGAATCATTAAGGCTAGACACAAAGAGAGGAGAGCCGGATTTACGACGTCTCCCTCATGAGCATAATGAGATCTAGCCACAAACAACATGTAGGGTTATTACCGGATGATGTTTCCCGGGGCCCGAAGTTGTCTAAATCCTTGTCTTGTGTGTTGTGTCTCTCGTCCCAATAAACCCCTCTCAAGCTATCACATAGATGTGTTGGACTCACGACTAAGTCCTCACACTAAGTACATCTGACGTGACAATTCCACGACAATAATGACAAACAATATCATGACATTTAGTCAAGTTCAATGCAAATATCAACATGCTACTCATGAAGTGACCAAACTTGTGCATTGAGTCACTCGGACTCTCTGACCAACAGGTTACCTCGCAACCAAATAGTGATCACGACGGATCATGAACAGAACCATACTTGACTCAATAGGTTACCTCGTAACCAAACAGTGATCACTCCTGGATCACAAGTAATACCACAACAGTCAGTCTCACTGACACCATCAAGATTAAACTAGTGCAACGCAAGTAACTTAGTGTGCAAGATTATTTATGAAAGTTGATCCATGGTGTGACTTACTTATGAACTGGGCCCTTATCCATGGGCACGGAAATCGATAGATTAATACACTCTACAGAGGTAGTGCACTTTACCCACACCACGGAACCCATGGCCTCGCACTCCCATTCGGGTGGACCAATGGCATTCCGATAGAACCCTCCCATTGCCACGACACTCTTACGGCCACTCCGACCAACTCCCCTCTCGGATCAGTCCTGGGTGACCGAGCTTACCAAAGGAAAAACAACCACTGTCGTGGCAAATAAACAGTCCCAAACGGGGACACGATACCATAACAACAACAAGTCCACAAGGTTATGTCTGCTTACCGAGCCAGGGTAACGCACGCCCATAACCTTCCCTAGTTGGAGACACCGACAAGAGGCATGACAACGGAACGAGTACGACCTCCCCATACTAAGGCAAATGTGGTTGCACTTGGCAGCCCGATTCAGTGGCACCATGACCCGACCAACTTTAAGTTCATGTTCAATTATCAATAGGTTTAACTTGAAAATAAAAATGCTCGAGTCACAACATGCCATGCTTATGCAACCATGTATCATGCATCATATATCACTTAACAATAATAGATCAACTTTATTCAAAGTTCTACTTGCACAAACTCAACTTGCAACATTTTTGGTCTTTTCTTACTGGTTATTTCTACTCATCACTTTAGTTGGCATTTATCAAATAAAACTCATTTTTCATGTAGTAAAAATAATACTCATGATCATAATACCATAGTCATGACAAATTTTATTTAGATCAACTACTCAAGCTATATCTCACTAGTTCAAGCATTCATTTCCGTTAACTAAGCATTTTGATTATGACAAACTAAATAACACAAGCATCATTTATTTTTAATACTATATGCAATGAATATAATATAAATTCAAGTAGAAAATCATGGATATTGCAAGGACACCATGAAAATGTTGTTGTGGCTTGCCTTAGTGCAGAGGAGCTTCACACTCCTCCTGGATGCCTTCAAGACAAGCTTCATCTTCTAAAAATACATCAAATGACAAAAAGAAAATATCAAGAACTCTTCTAAAAATTACCAGAAATTCTAGGCAGCAAGGAAAAATCCCATCTTGGGTGTGCTGCTAGGATTTTTCAGTAAGAACAGAATGCAAAAAGAATCAACTCATTTGGACTTGTAGAATAAAAGTTACAACTAGTCAAAGTTCTGGTCAAATTTGAACTAAATTCGAATTAAAAAGAAAAAATAGGGGGTGACATCGAAGGCATAAACTGCCAGGGCGCCACCACTCAAACCACTTCGGGCGCAGACTGAGTGGCTCATAGCAGGCCCCAGCTGCCAGGTCGTGGGGGGGAGAGAAACAGAGGCGGGCGATGCGGCGACGACGCTTTCTCCGGGATTGAAGAGGAGGTCGAGGCGCACCTGCCCGTACCCGTAGCATGGCTAGGGGTGGCCGGACGAGGTCAAAACGGAGCTCTCTAGTGGTGGCAGCGGGCGGAGCTCGTTGGAGATGGTGGCTCCAGCGATGCAGGGCCAGTCCAGCAGCTCTAACAGCACCAGCACGCACCAGTGGATCACCACGAACACGCCGGAGTGGTCATTTGAGCTCGAGCGGCTCTAGAGAGGGTGGGGGCAGAGGAGGGGGGTCGCCAGCGAGATCGGGGTGGGACGATGGCCGGAGGCCTGCCCAGCCGGGCTATGGCTCTCTACGGGGGTGTGGAGGTGTGATGAGTGTGTGTGAGGAGAGGAACGAGCTCGGGGGAGCTCCATTTATAGCCGAGGCCGAGGCGGGGATCGAGAGCTCACCAGAGTTCTCTGGAGCCTTGCCCAGGGGCCAAAGGCGTCAGTGAGAGACTAGGAAGACGCCGGAGGTCACGCGGGAGCTGTAGGCGAGCTGCGCCGAGCACAGGAGCATGGTACGCGACGAGCACAGGGGCACGGGCGCATTGTTGCGTTGGTCGTGCCGTGCCCGTGCTCGCTGCGGCAAGCTCTAGCGTCGGCGAGCGCCAGGGTGCGGTTAAGGGGACCCAAACAAAGATGGTGGCGCAGTTTGGCAAGGTACTGCAGCGAGGGCGGCGAGCACGCGTGAAATAGAGGAGTTGGCGCCATGTAGAGCGCGTCGGACGCATGCCAACCCCCTTGAACGAACGTGGTCACCACGTGAACTATGGCATCAGGCTGAGCTAAGCCCAAACAACATGTCTGGCAGCTAGTCCTTAGTGGTTTTAGTTGTTTTGCACGCTTGGTTGGATCACAAGTGCACCGTGGGAGTGGCTATCTTCCTGGCAAGTTTCTAGAACGAAACTTATGAGCTTCACTGGGAAAAATCTAGTGAGAGTTAAGGGTTGTGCTTTGGGGTTTAGTGATCCCTTAGGAAGGTAATCAAGCTCAGAAAAGATCATCCCCAAAAGATCAAGCAAAAATATACTTGTTGTGCAAAGTGATCATTCTGTCCAGAACAGAAATGATTTTCTGTAGCAAAAATATTACAAAAAGTTATGCAATATTTTGCTTAGGAAGGTGCCCTAGGGTTGAAAGATAATTTGTGAATTTATTCAGGATTTTTGGAGCAAGAAATCTAGGGGTTTCTTTGGAGCATACTTCTCTGAAATCATTTCCAAGGAAGAAAATGAATATTTTCTTTTATGAAAAATATTCCTTGGGCTTTTGTGGAGTTTTTCAGAGAAGAAAGGTGAGTTAGAGGTGGATGGTCACTTGGGTGAAAATCAAGGGTAGGCCCAAGTGTTCAAGTCCATTTGAATTTATTCAAAACTCCAAATCCAAAGAAAAGGCAACTGAAAGTCCGGAAAAAAGAGAGAAGGCAAAAACCAGGCTGTCACAAACCTCCCCCACTTAAGATGAATCTCGTCCTCGAGATTTGGTTGCTTGGGAAAACAGTTCTAGGTAGGTTGTCCTTAGAAATTCCTCTCTTTCCCAGGTTGCTTCTTCTTCTGTGTGATGCTTCCACGGGACCTTGTAAAATTTGATTGCTTTGTTGTGTGTGACCCTTTCTGCCTCATCCAGGATTCTGAACGGTCTCTCCTCATAAGTTAAATCTTTGGCAAGCTCAATTTCTGACATATTGGCCCTCTTCTCGGGCGGTGAAATACACCTTCTCAGCTTTGAGATGTGGAACCTGTTGTGTACTTCCGATAATTCTGGTGGCAATTCCAACTCATAAGCAACTGTGCCAACTCGTGTCATGACTAGGAACGGACCAATATATCTTGGTGCCAGTTTGCCTCGGGTCTGAAATCTCTTGACTCCCTTCATGGGGGCGACTCGGAGATACACGTGTTCACCAGGTTCAAAACTGACTTGTCGATGTTTGCCATCATAATAACTTTTCTGTCGTGACTTAGCCAGTTGTAGTCTATCTAGAATTTCCTTGACCTGCTTCTCTGCCTCCATGATTAGATCAGTACCGAAGATACGACTGTCTCTGGTTTGAGATTAATTTAACGGAGTGCGGCACTTACGGCCATATAAAGCTTCAAAGGGTGACATTTTCAGACTGGTTTGAAAACTATTGTTGTATGAGAATTCCGCATATGGCAGACAATCTTCCCATCTTGGTCCATGGGCTAAGGCACATGCTCGAAGCATATCTTCAAGGATTTGGTTTACTCGCTCGGTCTGACCGTCTGTCTGTGGATGATAGGCGGTGCTATATTTGAGAGCGGTCCCCAAAGCTTGATGGAGTCGGCACCAGAAGGCGGAGGTAAACAATGAACCCCGGTCCGAAGTGACTGTTTTTGGTACTCCATGCAAACTGACAATTCGAGATGCGTATAACTGTGCGAGTTGATCGGCGCGAAGGGTGGTGCGGATGGGAATAAAGTGACCCACTTTAGTCAGCGTGTCCACTATGACCCATATAGCATCATTGCCACGGTGAGTCCTGGGTAGACCGGTGATAAAGTCCATGCAGACATCATCCCATTTCCATTGTGAGACGGGTAGAGGTTGGAGAAGTCCGTCGGGTTTCTGGTGTTCCACCTTTACTTTGTTGCAGATGTCACCCTTTTCATTCCATCCCACCAAAATCTTTGTCGAAGGTCTTCGTACATTTTGGTGCTGCCTGGATGTATCGAATATAAGGATTCATGTGCTACTGCCAAAATTTTATTCTTCAAATCTGCTTGCTCAGGTACGCATATCCTTCCTCGGAACCTGAGTGTACCCAGTGCGTCCTTTGAGAAATCCTGAGTTTTGCCTTCACGCAGACGTTGGAAATATACTTGCAGACTCTTGTTGTCAGCTTGTGCCATGCGAATCTCTTCTTCTAGAGTAGGAGTTACTTCCAAAATATTCGCGAGACCGGCATCAACAATTACCAAGTTTAGCTGAGCGATCTCTTGCTGGAGTTCTGGAGGCAAAGATTTCAGCATGGCGTTTAAATTGGCAGGCTTGCGACTGAGGGCATCAGCAACCACATTGGCTTTTCCCGGATGATAATTTATTCCCAGATCATAGTCCTTGACCAAATCGAGCCATCTTCGCTGTCGAAGGTTTAAGTCTGGCTAAGTAAAGATATATTTGAGACTCTTGTGGTCTGGTAAATATTTGACATCTCTTTCCAATGAGATAATGTCTCCAAATCTTTAGAGAGTGCACAACTGCGGCCAGTTCCAAATCATGTGTAGGATAATTTCCTTCATGAGGTCGTAGCTGGCGAGATGCGTAAGCTACCACCTTGCCATCTTGCATAAGTACGCACCCAATACCTTTTCTGGATGCATCACAATACACATCAAAGCTGCGGTAAATGTCTGGGAGAGTCAGGACTGGTGCTGATGTCAATCTGGTTTTTAGCTCGTTAAAGCTCTGCTCGCAATCCTCAATCCATTCAAACTTCTTGTCTTTCTTGAGGAGTTCTGTCATTGGCTTGGCAATTTTGGAGAATCCTTCGATGAACCGGCGGTAGTATCCGGCTAATCCAAGAAAACTCCTGACTTCGGATACTGTCGTGGGTGCTGCCCAATCAAGCACATCTTTTACTTTGCTGGGATCCACTGCGATACCTTCTGCTGATAGAACATGCCCCAGAAATCTGACTTGTTTGAGCCAAAACTCACACTTGCTGAATTTTGCATACAGCTGATGGTCACGGAGTCTCTGTAAGACTGCTCGGAGGTGTTCCTTGTGTTCCTCGTCACTTCTAGAGTATATGAGAATATCATCGATGAAAACCACCACAAACTTATCCAAGAATTCCATGAACACCTTATTCATCATATGCATGAAAAAGGCGGGGGCATTTGTGAGACCGAAGGACACCAACGTATATTCATAAAGACCGTAACGGGTAGTGAACGCGGTCTTAGGAATATCTTCCTTCTTGATCTTCAATTGATGATATCCGGTCCTTAAACCAATCTTGGAAAATACCTTTGCACCACTAAGCTGATCGAACAAATCATCAATCCTTGGTAGTGGGTATTTATTCTTGATGGTGACATAGTTCAAGTGACAGTAGTCCATGCACATTCTGAGACCACCATCTTTCTTGTCCACAAATATTTCAGGTGATCCCCATGGTGAAGAATTTGGGCGGATATGTCCTTTCTGCAGCATATCATCCAACTACTTCTTTAATTCCATGAGTTCGGAGGAAGTCATCCGATAATACTTTTTGTACAATGGTGCAGTCCCAGGGACAAGATCAATTGCAAACTCAAGCTCTCTGTCTGGAGGCATTCTGGGTAATTCTTCGGGGAATACATCGGGAAATTCACTGACCACTGGAATCAGATGCAATTCTTCAGCTACTACAGTGAAGACCATCTCCCTTTTGGGTATACCTTTTCGGGCAATAAATTTTATGGCTTGGCCCTCCTGATTTGTCAGGGTGACTTCTTGGGTCGCACAATTTATGCATACTTGATACTGAGTCAACCAGTTCATTCCCAAAATAACATCCAACTTGGTAGACTCGATGACTATCAAAGTGGTTGGAAAACGGACTCCCTTGATATCAATTTCCAAATTTTTGCAGACCAGATGGCTTTTGATCACGGATCTCGGGGATTGAACTAGCATATTCTTTCCCAAAAGCGAGCAAGAAAATTTGTTTTTGGCAACGAAACTCTGAGAAATAAAAGAGTGGGAAGCCCCAGAGTCAAATAAAATTATTGCAGGTATGTTATTAACGATAAACATACCAATGACGACTTCGGGGTTTTCCAAGGCTTCTTCTGCGGAGAGGTTATGAACTTGCCCTTGGATGAGCTTCTGGGTATGATATGGCCCCATGTCATTGACTTGCAGCCGGAATGAGGCATTTGACTTCTTGGGATACTGCCTGGCATAATGTCCGGTTAGTCCACAATTAAAACAAGCGTTGTTGTGTTGATGCTCCTGGTGCACTGGACTGGTCACGACATTCTTGACTTGAGTAGTGGTCTTGTTCACATTCTGCTACCAATTTGGTTTATACTCCACTTGAATCTGTTGCCAGGTACGGGCCTTCTGAATGGGTTGTCCGTCCTTCTTCGGCTCAAATTTGCGCTTGTGGTCATTATTTGTGGGGCGGTTGTCTTGCACAGGCTTGTACTCTCTTTCTGCAATGAGAGCCTTGTTCACCAGAGACTGAAAATCTAGAAAGTCGAGCATGCAGAGAGCACTCCTGAGGTGTTGATTTAATACTCCAAGGAACTTGTCGATCTTTCTTTCTTCCGTGGCCACATCATAAAGGGAATAACGGGCTAGATGGTTGAACTTGTGCAAATATTCGCTTATTGACACACTGCCTTGAGTTAGACCAAGAAATTCGCGTTGCTTGACCTTCATGATACCATCTGGAATATGATACTTAAGAAATTGGTCCTTGAAATTATTCCATGCAATTTCTTCTCCCGCAGGCCACAGAGCTTTAGCATTATCCCACCATATAGCAGCGGCTCCTTCAAGATAGTGGGTAGCGAACGGAACCTTGTCAGCTTCATCAGTGCGAGCAATCTCAAGTTTGTTCGTAATGGTTCGCAACCAATCATCTTCTTCCAAAGGGTCAACCACTTGACTGAAACTAGGAGGCTTAGTCCTTTGAAAATCTCACAGCTTGGAGTGATGTCCATTTGGATTTCCATTCTGTCCAACCATAGCTTGCACACTTTTTAACAACTCAATCAGATCATTATTCCTTCTTTCCTCAAACATTCGCATAATTAGTTTAGTGGAGGGTGGATTTGGCGGTGGAGGCTGTGGTTGCGGATATGGCTTGGGGGAGTGTCATGCCTGTCTTGCTGAATGACGAACAGGGACATCCTCACAAGCCTGCGTGTTGCTGCCTCCCCGCGTCATCCTACTGTTTATTTTTTCCAATAAGAGCAACCGAGATGAGAAACATCCAATCATGGAAATAAAAGCCAGCGACAAACCCGGAAAAGTGAACGAACTGAAAAACACAGCGATCGAATAAAAAGTTCCAACATAATTATACATATACTCATACATGAAAGGTAAACATCATGACGGGTGCGACTACTCGCATACATGCATCATGGCTCATACAACTACATCCGTACATCACATGACCACTGCTGATACTCAGACGCTCTAGGACTCTGCTGGTGCTGCCGGATCCTCTACTGAGTTAGACCCAGATTCTGAACTGAGGACTCCAACCAAAACCTCTGGGTTAAAGGTAACACGACGACGCTGCCTCGAGGGCTCTCCCTTAGAGGCAGGTGTGGAACGAGAAGGGGTCATGGGAGTTGTGGGGGTAGCAAGAAGAGATGCCAACTCAGCAGGAGCACTGTGTGGGTTCACCGTCGAGGTGCCCGAGCTACTCGGGGGAGTAACCGGAGAAATAGGCGAGCTAGAACTAGGCACAATATAAGGAGTAAATCCCATAGAAGGTGGAGTAGGGTAGGATCTAGCGGCGGCTAAAGCAGAATGAGCACGATTCAACTCTTGAGCCAACTCATGAATCAGAAGATAACTAGCAGTGATATATTGAGAAAGGTGGCTAGTGTCACTATCAGACGCCGGATCAACGGAATGAAAGCGAACACGACCATCATCGTGAAGGGACTGGTAGAAATGAAAACCTGGGTGGTTCTACATCCGAGCCTCAGCATAGCATAACTCAACAAGAATCTCGAACACAGCATACTGGACGGCCTGAGCGGTGGTGGACGCATAACCGCACCGAGAGGTACGAGTGCAAGAACCCGCTGATGAATTGGTGCGCAGAGTAACCACGGTGTGATACTCATACACGGAGTCGGCTAGACGCTCCCGGTACAACCGATATGCTGGGTGATCACCGTGAGGGTACAGTCGACGCCACATGGTACAAAGGAGATGCAGAGAAGTGTAGGGCATTAGCTACAACTGACATGGATACAGCACCGGAGTCATCTACACTCACAACCATTAACAAGTTAGAAATAACAATAAGTCTAATGCATGCAATGTAGTGCAGCATCCAGATGCAAATACTAACGGCACTCAGTTAGCAACTACTAACGTTTACTTCGTGTGTCGGGGTCTAGCGTGTCCTACAGTCAGCGCGGCTCTGATACCAAGCAGTGTGGCCCCCCGCCTCAGAGCGACCATTTTACTTTGCATTGCCAACCCAGAGATCATGTCTTCTGGCAACACACAACATCTTGGTACAGAAATCGCTGCTTTATTGAAACTAGCGGAAGCATAGCGTTACATTACATCAAGTAGCGACGCCAAGCGGCACACTCGGTGCGGCTGAACAATATGTACATTATTTATTGAACATAAAGGGGCCTCGAGCACGACATCTACACGGCAGCGGAACAACGATGTAGCGGGACTCCATAGCACAGGGACACCAATGTGGACACGGTCTAGACACGGCAACACTCCGATCCAGTTAGACTTTCCTGAAATCTGGCATGACATGCTAGGTTAGTACAATGAATGTACTTGCAAGCTCACAACAAACAAAACCATAATGACAAACAATATCATGACATTTAATCAAATTCAATGCAAATATCAACATACTACTCATGCAATGACCAAACTTGTGCATTGAGTCACTTGGACTCTCTTACCAACAGGTTGCCTCGCAACCGAACGGTGATCACGACGGATCATGAACAGAACAATACTTGACTCAACAGGTTACCTCGTAACCAAACAGTGATCACTCCCGGATCACAAGTAATACCACAACAGTTAGTCTCACTAACATCATCAAGATTCAACCAGTGCAATGCAAGTAACTTAGTGTGCAAGATTATTTATGAAAGTTGATCCATGGTGTGACTTACTTACGAACTGGGCCCTTATCCGCGGGCGCGGCTATCGATAGATTAATACACTCTGCAGAGGTAGCGCACTTTACCCACACCACGGAACCCATGGCCTGGCACTCCCATTCGGGGTGAACCAGCGGCATTCCGACAGAACCCTCCCGTTGCCATGACACTCTTACGACCACTCCCACCAACTCCCCTCTATGATCAGTCCTGGGTGACCGAGCCTACCAAAGGCAAAACAACCACCTTCATGGAAAATAAACAGTCCCAAATGGGGACATGGTACCATAACAACAACAGATCCACAAGGTTATGTCTGCTTACCGAGCCAGGGTAACGCACACCCATAATCTTCCCTAGTTGATAGCACCGACAA
This sequence comes from Triticum aestivum, assembly GCF_018294505.1. NCBI lineage: Eukaryota > Viridiplantae > Streptophyta > Magnoliopsida > Poales > Poaceae > Triticum > Triticum aestivum. The sequence continues at coordinate 601,558,224 of NC_057798.1, read as the reverse complement.
GAGGCATGACAACGGAATGACTACGGCCTCCCCATACTAAGGCAAATGTGGTTGCACTTGGTAGCCCGATTCAGTGGCACCATGACCCGACCAACTTTAAGTTCAAGTTAAATTATCATCAGGTTTAACTTGAAAATAAAAATGCTAGAGTCACAACATGCCATGCTTATGCAACCTTGTATCATGCATCATATATAACTTAACAATAATAGATCAACCTTATTCAAAGTTCTACTTGCACAAACTCAACTTGCAACATTTCTGGTCTTTTCTTACTGGTTATTTCTACTCATCACTTTAGTTGGCATTTATAAAATAAAACTCATTTTTCATATAGTAAAAATAATACTCATGATCATAATACCATAGTCATGAAAAAAATTATTTAGATTAACTACTCAAGCTATATCTCACTAGTTCAAGCATTCATTTCTGTTAACTAAGCATTTTGATCATGACAAACTAAATAACACAAGCATCATTTATTTTTAATACAATATGCAATGAATATCATATTAATTCAAGTAGAAAATCATGGATATTGCAAGGACCCCATGAAAATGTTGTTGTGGCTTGCCATAGTGTAGAGGAGCTTCACACTCCTCCTGGATGCCTTCAAGACAAGCTTCACCTTCTGAAAATAAATCAAATGACAAAAAGAAAATATCAAGAACACTTCTGAAAATTACTAGAAATTCTAGGCAGCAAGGAAAAAACCCATCTTGGGTGTACTGCTAGGATTTTCCAGTAAGAACAGAATGCAAAAAGAATCAACTCATTTGGACTTGTAGAATAAAAGTTACAGCTAGTGAAAGTTCTGGTAAAATTTGAACTAAATTTGAATTAAAAAACCAAGGGGGTGACGTCGAAGACGTAAACTGCCAGGGCGCCACCACTCATACCGCTTCGGGCGTGGACTGAGTGGCTAACAGCGGGCCCCAGCTGCCAGGTCGGAGGGGGTGAGAGAGAGAGAAACAGAGGCAGGCGATGAAGCGACGGTGCTTTCTCCAGTGAGGAGTGCCCGGTGACGAGATCTAGAGGGATAGGATTGAAGAGGAGCTCGAGGTGCACCTTCCCATACCCGTAGCGTGGCTAGGGGTGGCCAGACGGGGTCAGAATGGAGCTCTCCAGTGGCGGCAGCAAGTGGAGCTCGTCGAAGATGGTGGCTCCGATGATGCAGGGCCTGTCCAGCAGCTTCAACAGCACCAGCACACACCAGTGGATCACCACGAACACGCCGGAGTGGTCAGTTGAGCTCGAGCGGCTCTAGAGAGGCTGGGGTCAGAGGAGGGGGATCGCCGGCAAGCTCGGGGTGGGGACGGCGGCCAGAGGCCTGCCCGGCCGGGCTGCGGCTCTCTACAGGGATGTGGAGGTGTGATGAGTGTGTGTGTGGAGAGGAACGAGCTTGGGGGAGCTTTATTTATAGCTGAGGTCGAGGCGGGGATCGAGAGCTCGTGGGAGTTCTCTGGAGCCTCGCCAAGTGACGAATGGTGTCAGTGAGAGAGGGGTGACCTCGGAGGTCACGCAGGTTTTGTAGGCGAGCTGCGACGAGCACAGGAGTGTGGTACGCGACGAGCACAGGGGCACGGTGCACTGTTGCGTTGGTCGCGCCATGCCTGTGCTCGCTGCGGCGAGCTCCGGCATCGGCGAGCGCTAGGGTGCGGTTAAGGGGCTCAAACGAAGATGGCGGCGCAGTTTGGCAAGGTGCTGCAGCAAGGGCAGCGAGCACACGTGAAAAAGAGGAGTTGGCGCCACGTAGAGCGCGTCGGACACATGCCAACCCCCTTGGACGAACATGGTCACCGCGTGAACTATGGCATCAGGCTGAGCTAAGCCCAAACAACATGTTTGCCAGCTAGTCCTTAGTGGTTTTAGTTGTTGTGTACGCTTGGCAGGATTACAAGTGCACTGTGGGAGTTGCTATCTTCCTGGCAAGTTTCTGGACAGAAACTTGTGAGCTTCACTGGGAAAATCTAGTGAGAGTTAAGGGATGTTCTTTGATGTTTAGTAATCTCTTAGGAAGGTAATCAAGCTCAGAAAAGATCAGCCCCAAAAGATCAAGCAAAAATATACTTGATGTGCAAAGTGATCATTCTATCCAAAACATGAATGATTTTTTGTAGCAAAACTATTACAAAAAGTTATGCAATATTTTTGCTCAGGAAGGTGTCCTAGGGTTCAAAGAATATTTTTGAATTTATTTAGGATTTTTGGAGCAAGAAATCTAGGGGTTTATTTGGAGCATACTTCTCTGAAGTGATTTTCAGGGAGGAAAATGAATATTTTTCTTTTATGAAAAATATCCATTGGGCTTTTGTAGGAGTTTTTCAGAGAAGAAAAGGTGAGTTAGAGTTGGATGGGTCACTTGGGTGAAAATCAAGGGTAGGCCCAAGTGTTCAAGTCCATTTGAATTGATTCAAAACTCCAAATCCAAAGCAAAGGCAACTGAAAGTTCAGAAAAAGAGAGAAGGCAAAAACCAGGCTGTCACAGCTTCTCACTCTCTTCAAGATTAAGTTTGAGCTTGGAGTCAGCTTCGCGTGTTTCAGCCTCTTGTTGCTCAAGCCTGGTCTTTAAATCGGCCACCTAGGATTCAACCTGAGTTAAAGCATCATGCAAGTAAGAGTTAAACAAGTTATAAACATATTTGCCAGACAATCTACAAACAAGTCTCAAGCATGTTGCAAGCAAAGTACTTGACACTTGGGGGCTAATGTGTGCGGAAGTTCTTTCGTGCATCTATACTTTTTGAACCGTATCATCTTTATCAAGATAAGCCGGCCCATGAGGGCTATGGTCTGGAGTTTCTTTCAATAATGAAAATGAACCGGCTCAGATTTATCAAGATTAGCCGGCCCATGAGGGCTACGACTTTAAAGATTATAGAAACATATGGACAAGTCTTAACCCTACTCAAAAGTATCTTTTCCTATGGATAAGACTTGGGGGCTGGATGAGTATATGTGTAAAAGAAACAAATGTTCATACCTCATATTTCTAACGCAGTTTCTTCACTAAGTCTGCTTCCGTATCACGACTAGTGTGTAGCTGGCTCAAATAACCAGAGTATAATTCGCTGACGCTTAAGTGAGAGTAATTTGCAACATCAAACTTGGCCTTGCTATTTTGAATTAACTCCTCTTTGGCAGAGTGCTTGGCCAGAATGGTGGGGTTCCCAGGCTCAGTGTAGCCAGTGCCAATAATAATAACATCCTCCGTGGTCTGTTGTGAAGGAGCTTCATCAGCAGGTCTTATGGGACTAGGCGGCTTAGCACTAGATGGGTTAACACTCATTGGATCCACAATGACATCATGAGTCTCTGGTGGCATGTCATCAGCAGCAGCCGTCGGAGTTTGTTGAGAGGCTTCAGAGATGGTCTATTTCTCCGGCTCAGCAACCCTGGGGTCTTCAGCCGGTTTTATTTACCTTCAAATTTTTGCTAGGCTTGGCTAAGCCACTGAAAATAAGACACAAGAAGTAGGTTAATGTATCAGTTGGTAAAGTGTTGAAGTAAAGAAATCTAATGTTCTCACCCAGGAGCAACTTTGAAGAGGGGAATATGAGTCCCAGTTGAGTCGATGGAAGAGGAGTGAGAAGTTCCCTGATAATTTGAGTCGGAAGGGTTAAGCGGTTGACGGATAAGACCCATCTTTGGAAAAGATAAGGTTGAATTCTGTGGCACCTCATTTCGGTGCTTTCGAGGAACCGGTGCGTTGGGTAAGCCAGAGGAAAGATTTCCACATTCGTTGTTCCGGGTTGTGCATTGGACTTCATGCTATTATTTCTTCAAAATAAAGTTTGGATCCAAGTAAGCTAAAGGGTGAGAAAACCTTACTTTCCAGCTCACTCGTCAAACCTTCTGTCTTGGCAAAGGCTCTAAGTCGGAGGAAAGGATAGTTGCCTCTTCACCGTCTATGTGCCTGGCCTCCATGTCATCCTGATGGCAATCAGTGTCAATAAGATGTACAAAAAAGGAGCCAAGGGAGTCAAGTTCTACCTCCGACTCGTCATCCAGAGTAAATGGATCAATTGCATCTATTTTCTTATTGACAGGCTTCTTGGGAGCCTTGTTCTTTGTCGCAGCCTTTTTAGCCGGCTTATCCTGAAGTTTCTTATTCCAGAAAGGATCATCAGCCCGAGTAAAGCAAGTAATAGTAAGAAGGCAACATGTGAGAAGGGAGAATAAGATAAAAATGAGCTTACTTACAGTCGGAGCCAGGTTAAGCTTGCAAAAGGGGTTCAGCCCCGCCTTGCTACAATCATCTAAGCTTTCATTGAGTAGCATTTTGGTCAACTCATTGATCTCTTTATCATCCATGCATATTTGGCAGTGACGTTGTGGATCTTTGGTGTCGCTAGTATACTCGTACATTAAGCTGGGGCGGCGGCTCAAAGGCATGATCCTCCAGGCAACCCAGCATCAGACCAACTCGATGCCAGTTAAGTCGTTGGCCATTAAAGCTCTTATTTTTCTAAAAATGGAGGCATATTTGGCATGTTCAGCGACACTGATCCGGTCCAGAAGAGGATGTCTTGGGCTAAGTCGGCAGTCATGGAAACCCGGAAGAGGGTTTTCACCCGCCAGAGAGGTGTCTTGGCAATAGAACCAGGTTTGAGTCTAGTCTTTAGGGTGACTGGTAGGTTTGGCCGCGGGAAAGATGACATCTTTGCGTCTTTGGATAGAAATCCCGCCAAGTTCAAGACTAGGTCCATCAGCCATTTTTGTTTGGCGGTTCAAATAGTAAAACTCTCTAAAAAGGTCAACAGTTGGCTCCTCCTGAAGGTATACTTCACAAAAGACTTGGAAGTTGCATATGTTGGAAACAGAATTGGGCCCAATATCTTGTGGATGAAGTTGATAAAAATTCAGAATGTCGCGGAAGAACTTTGAGCCGGGTGGTGAGAAACCCCGGCCCGTATGATCAGTGAAAACCATGACTTCGCCGTACTTTGCATCAGGTCTTATTTCTGTCCCTGAGGCCCGCTAGTGAATGACCTCTTAGGCTGACAAGATGCCTGATGACCCACAAGTATATGGGGTCAATTGTAGTCTTTTCACTAAGTAAGAGTGTCGAACCCAATGAGGAGCAGAAGGAAATGACAAGTGGTTTTCAGCAAGGTATTGTCTGCAAGTGCCAAAATTGTAAGTAGCGGAGTAGTTTGATAGCAAGATAATTTGTAACAAGCAAGTAACAATAGTAGTAGAAAAATTGCAGCAACCCAATCCTTTTGAGGCAAAGGACAGGCCAAAATGGTTTCTTATGATAAGCAAAGTGTTCTTGAGGGTACACAGGAATTTCATCTAGTCACTTTCATCATGTTGGCTTAATTCGTGTTCGGTACTTTGATAATTTGATATGTGGGTGGACCACTGCTTAGGTGTTGTTCTTACTTGAACAAACCTCCTACTTATGATTAACCCTCCCACAAGCATCCGCAACTACGAGAAAAGTATTAAGAATAAATTCTAACCATAGCATTAAACTTTTGAATCCAATCGGTCCCTTACGGAATAGCGCATAAACTGGGGTTTAAGCTTCTGTCACTCTTGCAACCCACCATCTAATAACTACTCCACAATGCATTCCCTTAGGCCCAAATATGGTGAAGTGTCATGTAGTCGACGTTCACATGACACCACTAAGAGAATGGCAACATACATACCATCAAAATATCGAACACATATCAAGTTCACATGATTACTTGCAACATGATTTCTCCCGTGACCTCAAGAATGAAAGTAACTACTCACAAATGATAAACATGCTCAAGAACAAAGGGGTATTAAATAGCATAATGGATCTGAACATATAATCTTCCACCAAATAAACCATATAGTAATCAAATACAAGATGTAATCAACACTACTAGTCACCCACGAGCACCAATCTCTAGTTTTTACCTTCTCGAGTTCCCAATCAAACTTAGGTTCAATACCCGACTTTTTACCTTCTCGAGTTTCCAATCTTCAGAGTTGCGTTTAATTCTTTCTAAAAGATCCCACCACAATTCAATAGTGTTCTTCATAAAAGAACCAGTACAAGAAGTATCGAGCATGGATTGGTCATTACGAGAAAGCCGAGCAAAAAATTTCTGAATAATAATTTCTCTCAAGAGCTCATGATTGGGGCATGAATATAACATTGACTTAAGCCTCCCCCAAGCTAGAGCGATACTTTCTCCTTCACGAGGCCAAATTTTATATATATATATATATATATATATATATATATATATATATAATTCCGATCACGATGAACTAGATGCATAGGATAAAATTTCTGATGAAATTCCAATTTCAAACGGTTCCAGTTCCAAGATCCAATATCATCGCATAGCCTATACCATGTCAATGCTTTTTCCTTCAAAGATAAAGGGAAGACCTTCTTCTTAGCTTCATCTCCGGGAAAACCTGCAAGCTTAAACAATCCACAAATTTCATCCACATATATTAAGTGCATATCGGGATGTTCGATTCCATCTCCTGCATAAGGATTAGCTAGCAATTGCTCTAACATACCCGAAGGAATTTCATATTCAATATTTTCAGTAGGTGTAGTAGGTTGAGGGGTAACTAATTTTGGTTCTGGTCGAGGTGAAGATACTCCGAACAAACCCCTCAAAGGATTGTTTTCCATAGTAGCAAGTGACAGTAAATTTCAGCACGTAGTAATAATGTTTCCTTACCGGTTTCCACTTACCAAGAGCGCTTCACTCCCCAACAATGGCGCCAGAAAATAGCCTTGATGACCCACAAGTATATGGGATCAATTGTAGCCTTTTCGATAAGTAAGAATGTCGAACCCAATGAGGAGCAGAAGGAAATGACAAGTGGTTTTCAGCAAGGTATTGTCTGCAAGTACCAAAATTGTAAGTAGTGGAGTAGTTTGATAGCAAGATAATTTGTAACGAGCAAGTAACAATAGTAGTAACAAAAGTGCAGCAAGGTAGCCCAATACTTTTGAGGCAAAGTACAGGCCAAAACGGTTTCTTATGATAAGCAAAGTGTTCTTGAGGGTACACGGGAATTTCATCTAGTCACTTTCATCATGTTGTCTTAATTCATGTTTGGTACTTTGATAATTTGATATGTGGGTGGACCGGTGCTTAGGTGTTGTTCTTAATTGAACAAACCTCTTACTTATGATTAACCCTCTCGCAAGCATCCGCAACTACGAGAAAAGTATTAATAATAAATTCTAACCATAGCATTAAACTTTTGGATCCAATCGGTCCCTTACGGAATAGCGCATAAATCGGGGTTTAGGCTTCTGTCACTCTCGCAACCCACCATCTAATAACTACTCCACAATACATTCCCTTAGGCCCAAATATGGTGAAGTGTCATGTAGTCGATGTTCACATGACACCACTAAGAGAATGGCAACATACATACCATCAAAATATCGAACACATATCAAGTTCACATGATTACTTGCAACATGATTTCTCCCGTGGCCTCAAGAACGAAAGTAACTAATCACAAATGATAAACATGCTCAAGATCAGAGGGGTGTTAAATAGCATAATGGATCTGAACATATAATCTTCCACCAAATAAACCATATAGTAATCAACTACAAGATGTAATCAACACTACTAGTCACCCACGAGCACCAATCTATAGTTTTGGTACAAAGATTGAACACAAGAGATGAACTAGGGTTTGAGAGGAGTTGGTGTTGTGAAGATGATGATGAAGATAGCCCTCCCCAAGATAGGTGTGGGGACCCCGACTCATAAGTCGTGATCACCGAATGCACATGTACAGTGATCCCAGAGATCAATGCTCACTGAACACACAGAAGCTGAATAACAAGAGTCTTACATCCATACACACCGTCTTACACAAATTATGACCATTATGATCAAGTCTTACATAGATAAAGCCAAAAGGGCTGAATACCAAATAAACTTAAGCAGCGGAAATCTTCGTCGATAAGTAGAACCCATGCCATCTGCCTTAACCCTACAGGCATTCTGACTGGGAAGCGTCCTAGCTCGCACGATCATCACCAAAATCGCTTCTTCGTATACCTTCTCTTACAAGCCTGGCCAAGTAAATAGCCAGGGACAAGCCAATGAGTACGTTTGAATGTACTCACAAGCAACCCATGTTTGGGTTCAATATACAACAATGCATGACATAGGTAATTTTTTGCAGAAAGCTAGTTTTGAGTGCAATGACATGTTCAACAACTTGTAAGACATGCATCTGGAGAATTCAAGTAACCATGAGGAAAGGTTACAGATACCAACATAAATAGAGTGGGCACCAACCCAACTCAATCATGTCAAGTCCTTTGACTTGACCCAAGTAGTTTTATCAACTCACACACATGGTTGTGAAACTCTGGACATAGTTTAAGCAGCACCACCCAACTGTCCTTGACCGTGGACACGGCTATTCGAATACTTTTACACTTTGCAGAGGTTGCACACTTTACCCACAAGATCTGGGGAACTTTCGTGTCATCCACGACCCGCGGTATCTCAGGTACCCGGGGTAAGCACCTGATCACTATCTTTCCCTAGACGACACTAACATGGAGTCCACTCGATTGGTAGTAACCCCCGTGCCCAACATTATCACATAACATTTTCGTGGAGCCAAGCTCCTAAATCATCTCACATCACAAGCACGGGGTACCAACGGTGTGTCCGGTGCCCCATAAAAATGTTCTTGGCCGCCCTACCTGGCACGATACCGTCCCGAGAGAGAGCACCAACTCTCCCCCGTCACTAGTAATGTGGGCTCCAAGCTAGTATCGGCCTAGGTAATCAATAATGCCCTTTCCCATATAAGGGTAGAGTGGTTGCGCATGTAAGGTTGGGACAGTCGACAAATCTTAAATCTAATCCGTTTTTGAAAACCACACACACACTTGCCTCGGCGCACCACTTCGTCATCAAGTGGTTACCCATCTCATTATCTCCCTCGGGCATAAGTGACACCCGACGGGGTTTTCCAAAAGTTCTTTGAAAATACTTTGTCTCCATCACCATGTATATTCCCGTCCCTTTTTGCATAGCAACTACTTTAGCATCCTATCTACTCCCACCGGCATATCCCTCATAGGAAGGTAGGGTCATGCACAATGCAAGTATCAACAAGGAAGTAACAGAGGCAACCAACCAACGTGGTTTACCATCTCTTCACGATTTCGATGCAACAATAATAAAGTGCTATATGACATGCATAAAAAGGGTTTCATAGACATGGTCAAAGGGCTTCTTGCCTGTTTTAACAAAGTCTTCGAGGTCTTCAAATATCTCTGGTCCAACTCCGAGCATTTCGTCTACTTCGTCAACTATCGTCGAAAGCAACCATAATAAGCAACACAACAAGGCAGAAAATAAAAGTGCTCTAAAATATTAATTTGACTTTTCTAGGACATCTCTGTTTATTTGAAAAATAACCAGAGTGGTTTCACTAGAATTGGGTCAGTGGATACTTCTGAACATTTTGATATTATGGACTCAAGGTGTTTAGAGATTTGCAAGAAGTGTATAGAAATGTATTTTTGAAAAATTAGCAAAGGTACCCATTTAACAAAGGATGATTTTAGAAGCATTTAGGATTTGGTTTCACTGGATTTGGAGTTCAAATGATTTTCCTATAAATTTGCAAAGTTGACAAATATGAAGAAATGGCTCATTATTTGAAGTGGTACAGAAAGTATTAAGAAAAATGTTCATAAACTAAGTTATGAGCTTAGAAGCACCTAGGAATTTGAATCATGGCATTTGGATCAAGTATGAGCTCTCTATGATTTTCTAAAGTTCATCACAGAAATGGAAAAACAGGATTTGATAAATGTTTATGAAGAAAAAGTCTCTAGAAAAATGTGCATGTTGCACCAACAGGTAGATCATGATTTATAGAGTCACTAGAAATTTGAATCATCAAATTTGGACTTAATATGAATATTCTATGGATTTTACCAGTCCACAGAAAAAGAAAAAGGAAAGGAATTTATCTAAATGGGCTGGATCTAGGGAGGCAGCAGCGTGCACTGGGCGAGACTTAGCGGGGCAGCGCACTGGGCCTGGCCCAGCCTCTCGCGCGCTCCTGCTGGGAGGCCACGTCGAAGGCGGCTTCGCGGGGGTGCGCCTTCGCGCAGGGGAGGCGGATCTGGCTGAAGCCGTTTCCACTTAAACGGACGGGCCCGCCTGCTGGGTCGCTGACGTGCGGGCCCCAGCGGTAGGTCGTCTCCCACCTCCCGCGCGCGCTCTGGCTGTGAGGAGGAGCGGCTCCCGCCGGCGATTGCCGGGGCTACAGAGTGCCACCGGCAATGTTCTGCCCACCGGCGTGACCAGCGCAGAGAGGCGCTTCCAGCCACTGGTCGCACGCATGCCGAGGAGGACCTGGTCAAGGAGAGCACCGTCCGCGGCGGATGTGGCCGACGGCATTGGTGGGCACGGCGCCCCGGCCGTCGAGAGGAGTAACCGGAGTGCGGGGGAGCTCGGCGGGGGCAGTAGAGATGCAAAGTAACCCATAGGTGGGGAGGGGGGGCGGACGACGAGAATTTAGGCGGTGGTCGGCGGCTCGGCTCCGGCCATGGACGAGGTTGGAGGGCGCGAGGAGGGGAGTGGGTTGGTCCAGGGGGTGCACGGGAAGGAGAGAGAGCCAAAGGAGTAGAGAGAGGGCTCGGGGTGGCCTTAAATAGCCGACCCATGGCTCACCGTGGACGCAGCACACGGGGGCCGTGGCAACGGCTCGGGCGGCCAGGGGAGAGAGTGAGGGGTTGTCTTCGGTACTCGTGGGGTGGTGTAGGGTGCCGGAAAGGGAGAGAGGGAGCGGGGAGAGCTCCGGGTGGAGCCACGAGCTCGCACGCGCATTGGCGGGCTCGGGCGGCTCTGGGCACACGCGGCATGGGCAAGACAAAGGGGGAAAGGAGGGGGCCAGCATGGTGGCGTGTTGTGGATGTCGAGGCACATCGACTGGCGCGAGAGGGAGGCTCGAGGTGGTCGGGGGACGCGGCGTCAATGTTCGGGAGCACGCTGACGTGCTCCAGAGCACGCAAATGGCCAGCATCCGTGGCTTTTCCGCGCGCACTCGCGTGTCAACTTGTGTCTAGTGGCTGCAGGAAGAATAAACAAGGGTGGTGGAGGCTTTGGATGCTCTGGAACTTGCCAGGAGTGAGAGAGAGATGAGAAAGGGAGGAAAAAGTGGTTGTCCAGAGAAGAAAAATGGATCCCTGCCCCCCCCCTTCATCATTGCCTCTCGGGCAGGTAAGCACACCAGAGGTAGAGGGGGACTAGGAGGGGCTTTGGTAAAAAGGAGAACTCTTGGAGATTAGTTTAAGGGGTTAAAACATGAATTTTGAGATTCTGCCAGAAGGTGTTTGTTGTTGGTTTAGGCAACAAGATGATTTCCATTTGTCATGAGGCTTGACAGGGTCAAATGGTTTGAGAAAATAAGAGGTTCCACCAAGATTGAGTTCATTTGGGAAAAGTTGCCAATGCAACTTTTGTAAACCCTAGAAATCAGCAGAAATGGACTTTCCAAGATTTAGTCATGCAAATTTGTTCTCCTTGATGCACCACTTGGTTTAGGGTCATAATTTGAGGTTATAAACATGTCCACAAAAGTTGAGATCAAAAGGAGATAGTTTCCAATGTAGAGTTATTCAAATTTGGTTCTGGACAGGAAGGGTTTTGGGGCACTTTGATTAAGTTAAATTGTTCTCCAACTTGTTCTACTTGGTCTAGATGATTTATTAGACCATTTTAGCATGTAGACCAAGCTTGAGAGTATTTGGGCAAGTTTGCTAATGCAAATTTGTTCAAACTTGGAAAAGGGCAGAAATGGTTTTGAGAGGGTTTCAGGGGGTTATATTATTCTCCATGACATGAGACTTCTCAAGATCATCCAATATGTCATATGTGACATGGTAGAATTTTCTTGGAATTTTTAGAGAATATTTTCTTTGTAAATATTTCAAAAGCTTGAAATATCCAGGAAGGGTTTTTGAGGGATTTGACCAATATTTTGAACATGACCATGTGTTGAAACTCTTATATATGGAAAATATATGTCCACTGAGTTTCCCTAAATTTTCACAAATATTTTTAAAGCATAAAAATAATTTTGACCTATTAAAGACCATTTATGGCCTAAAGAAAAATCCTTTAAATAAAATAGCAAAATAACTTTTAAAATTATATTTTTGTGGTTTATGGGAGCCCTATACCTAATAGGAGTCAAAAGTATTCTTGAAAGATTTTTAATACCCCAAATCAAGTACTTGCAGTGCAACCTCAATCCAGGGGTTTTTTGAAAAACTAAATTTTGAAAATACTATTTGGCGAAATTATTTTTGCAAGAAATTATTTTTATGACCTATACACGTGGCATGATCATTGGGAAAGGTTTTTGGAGCAAGGAGATGAAGTATAGGAGTTGGAGGATTTATTTGATTTTTAGAGCACTTGCAAACAACAAACAAAATCCAATCAGTGCAAAGTCCAAAACACTCAAAAGTTTTTGTCAAACAACATTTTATCATTATTTATCAGCTTAAGTGTTGTGCCATGAAAATCAGGGTGTGATAATAGGGGAGTTGTTGGTGATGATGATGACGATGATTTCCCCCTCCGGGAGGGAAGTTCCCCCGGCGGAATCGCTCCACCGAAGGGCAAAAGTGCTCCTGCCCAAGTTCCGCCTCGAGGCGGCGGCGCTTCGCCCCGAATTTCCTCCTATGATTTTTTTATAGGTCAAAATGACTTATATACCATAAGATGGGCACCGGAGCTGGGCCGAGGAGGGCAGCACCCACCAGGGCGCACCCAGGTGGGTTGTGCCCACCTGGTGGCCCTCCTCCGGTACTTATTTGCTCCAACATTTATTAAATATTCCATAAAAAATCCTTGAGGAGTTTCAGCTTATTTGGATTTGTGCAGAATAGGTAGCTTGACGTAGCTTTTTCAGGTCCAGATTTCCAGCTGCCAGAATTCTCCACGTTCATGCATACCTTGCATATTATGAGAAAAGGCATTAGAATTACTCCAAAAAGCATTATTATACAATAAAACAACATAAATAACAGTAGGAAAACATGATGCAAAATGGACGTATCAACTCCCCCAAGCTTAGACCTCGCTTGTCCTCAAGTGAAAACCGAAATCGAAAAACATGTCCACATGCTTAGAGAGAGAGGTGTCGATAAAAACAAAAATATGGACATAGCAGCATCATGTGACTTATTATAATAGCAACCAACTTCAATATAAAACTTTTATCATAGCACTTCTATCATAGACTTCTCATGAACAAGTGACAATTCATCACAACATTGAAGTATAAGCATAAACTCTATTAGAAACCGACAAACTATGTTCTTAGTCAACTTTGCAACTACAATTCATCATCTTTTCAGGAAGGGTCACATATCGGAGCCTTTAGGCAAGTCCACATACTCAACCATCATTTAGTCTTCTATGATTGCTAACACTCACCGCGTACACATGAGCAAAACGTTTCAACCGGACACATAGGAAGATAGAGGCTTATAGTTTCGCCTCCCAACGCACTCACCTCAAGGGTGATGTCAACAATAATAACTCATGCTACCCATATTCAACTGGACATATGTGCCTAGATCTTTTCTCACCACATGATGCTTGCCAAAGGAGAAAAATAAAAGGAATAGAGAGAAAAACTTTGACTCTTGCATGAAAGTAAATACATGAAAGTAAAAGATAGGCCCTTCGCAGAGGGAAGCAGAGGTTTCCATGCGCTTTTGTTTGTATGCTCGACCCCTTAGTGCAAGAGAACGTCACATTATATTGCCCCTTGTGATGGCAACCTTTATTATGCAGTCTGACACTTTTATTCTTCACCATCACAAGTTCTTACAACACTCAATTTTCCCTTACACTAAATGATCTCACATCTTTATAAGAAATTTTTATTGCCCTTTTTGCGCCAATGAGAACTTACTTAAAGGATCTTACTCAATCCATAGGTAGGTATGGTGGACTCTCAAACAAGATAGGGTTTAAGGGTTTTGGATGCACAAGTAGTATCTCTACTTAGTGCGGAGTTTTTGGCTAGCAAAGGTAGGAGAAAGCACCACATGTTGAAGGATCTATGACAATATAACTTCTATGTGAATATGAACAAGCATAAATCATTAAGTTGTCTTCCTTGTCCAACGTCAAATTTTTTGGCATATAATATTTTGATGGTTGCTCACAATCATAAAAGATTTCCATGATAGTATATTTATATGTGAATCTTCTCTTCCCTTATTAATTCTTTCGTGTGTTGCATCATTGACCAATGATATGTTTGTCAATCTACAATAAAAGTTTCTACTTATACTTTTCCTTGTATAATGTAATCACTTACCATAAGATTAGCATATGATCTTGTTCTTTTATTTCCTTTCTTTTTATTGCAGCAAGAAAGTAAAGAAGGCAAAACTCAAACTAGACTTTAGTATATCTCGCACACGATTACAAGGATTGATCACTAAGCAAACTCATAAGAAGAAAGGATCGAACTAAACTTTTATTCATCTAATAGAAAAAGATAGCCATTGATTGAACTAAGAAAGTAAAGGCAAAAGATAGTGGAGATTGATACGATACCGGGGCACCTCCCCCAAGCTTGGCAAAAGCCAAGGGGAGTGCCCATACCCAATACTCAATTTTATTTTGGTGGTGATGAAGAGGATGGTGGTGATGAAGTAGAAGCAATCTGGTCCTTAAGGATCAAGAGGCTCTCTAATCTTCGGATGACTCTCCGCAGGGAAGCAGTGTGCTCCATATGCAAAATATTTTCATGATTGAGATACTTCTTTTGTATATGAACCGTATTAATGATCCTAAAGGCTGCAATCTCAACGGGGGTAAGCTGAGCATAGTAGGGTTCAAGGATATCTTCCTCTTCCTCATCGGCGGGCAATGCTTGCCCGTCCATCGACACTTGATCTCTGATGGCCTCCTTGCTCTTGTCCTCCTTTGCTGCCCCAATGGGGTCTTCTGTCTTCAACTCGATCTTCATCAATCAAGCATCTTCTTCCATACGATCAGAGGGAGGAGAATACATGATGACTGGCTCAACAGATCTGACAGAAAAACAGCAAGAAAAGAAAATAGGAGATTTCTCCGTGATACGGAGGTCAACAAGTTCGGGAGGTATATATAGATTTTTTATCTTGGGGAACAAGCAGAACAGAAGAAAAACAAAGATCGGAAAGTACCCGAGGTGGGCACAACCCACCTGGGCGCGCCATGCATGCCTGGCGCGCCCTCGTGTATCGTGCCCACCGGGGTCACTTTCCTTGAAGTTTCTTATTTTCCTAATTTTCTAAATATTCCAAAACTGACAAAAAATATTTTTGCGGATTTTTCGTAGTCCGTTTACTTACCGTATCACGTACCTCCTTATTTTCGCGATTCTGGAGTGTTCCGGAAGGTTTCCTTTATGTGTTCTTCCGGTGTCAAAGTTTGGGTAACATTGCTTCCAACAGTAATGGGCGTACCTGAGATATAGTGTTCTATTCATTGCCCATTGACAACCTTCGGGTTAGTCCCTTCGGCATTATTTATTTTGATAGCTTCGGATCGATAGACCTCCTTGATGACATAGGGTCCTTCCCATTTGGAGAGGATTTTTCCTGCAAAGAATCTAAAATGAGAGTTGTAAAAAAGAACATATTCTCCTACTTTGAACTCGCGCTTTTGGATTCTTTTGTCATGCCATCTTTTAACTTTTTCTTTGAATAACTTAGCATTTTCATAAGCCTGGGTTATACATTCATCTAATGAGCTAATATCAAATAACCTCTTTTCCCCAGCAAGTTTGACATCATAATTGAGTTCTTTTATTACCCAAAATGCTTTGTGTTCTAACTCAAGAGGTAAATGACAAGCTTTTCCATAAATCATTTTATATGGAGACATACCCATAGGATTTTTGTAAGCTGTTCTATAAGCCCAAAGTGCATCATCTAATTTCTTAGACCAATTCTTCCGGGACCTATTGATAGTCTTTTGTAAGATTAGTTTTATTTCTCTATTGCTAAGTTCAACTTGACCACTAGACTGAGGATAATAAGGTGACGCAATTCTATGGTTAACATCATACTTAGCAAGCATTTTACAGAAAGCACCAAGAATAAAATGTGAACCACCATCAGTCATTAAATATCTAGGGACTCCAAACCTTGGGAAAATAACTTCCTTAAGCATTTTAATAGAGGTGTTGTGATCGGCACTACTTGCTGGAATAGCTTCTACCCACTTAGTAACATAATCAACAGCAACCAAAATATGTGTATACCCATTAGAGGAAGGAAAAGGTCCCATAAAGTCAAATCCCCAAACATCAAATGGTTCAACAGCAAGTGAATAATTCATAGGCATTTCTTGACGCTTACCGATATTACCTGTTCTTTGGCATTCATCACATGATGAGACGAACTTACAGGCATCCTTTAAGAGAGTAGGCCAGTAAAAACCAGATTGCAATACCTTATGAGCGGTTCTGTCTCCCGCATGATGTCCTCCATAAGCTTCGGAGTGGCATTTCCGTAGGATTTGTTCCTGTTCATGCTCAAGTACGCAACGTCTAATAATACTATCTACTCCTTCTTTATAAAGATGTGGGTCATCCCAAAAGTAATGTCTTAAATCATAGAAGAATTTTTTCTTTTCTAGGTATGTAAAGCTAGGTGGTATGTATTTAGCAACAATATAATTAGCATAATCAGCATACCAAGGTGTACTATGAGAAACATTTATTGCAGCTAGTTGTTCATTAGGGAAGCTATCATTAATTGGTTTGGGTCATCAAGAATATTTTCAAGTTGCTCCTTTCCTATCAGTGATATGCAAATCAAATTCTTGTAGCAGAAGAACCCACCTAATGAGTCTAGGTTTAGCATCTTTCTTTTCAATAAGATATTTTATAGCAGCATGATCGGTGTGAACAATTCCTCTAGAATCAACAATGTAAGATCTAAATTTATCACAAGCAAATACTACTACCAAGAGTTCTTTTTCGATAGTAGCATAGTTCTGTTGAGCACTGTCTAGAGTTTTACTAGCATAGTGAATAACATTTAGTTTCTTATCAACTCTTTGTCCTAGAACAGCACCAACAACATAATCACTACCATCACACATAATCTCAAAAGGCAAGTTCCAATCAGGTGGTTGAACAACAGGTGCAGTAATTAAGGCTTTCTTTAGTGTTTCAAAGGCTTCCATACAATCATCATCAAACACAAAGGGAATATCCTTTTGCAAAAGATTAGTAAGAGGCCTAGAAATTTTAGAAAAGTCTTTGATAAACCTCCTATATAAACCAGCATGACTAAGGAAACTACGAATACCTTTGATATCTTTAGGACATGGCATTTTCTCAATTTCATCAACCTTGGCTTTGTCCACCTCAATGCCTCTTTCAGAAATTTTATGGCCCAAGACAATACCTTCATTAACCATAAAGTGGCACTTCTCCCAATTCAAGACAAGATTTGTTTGTTCACATCTCTGCAAAACTCGATCAAGATTGCTTAAACAATCATCAAAAGACTTCCCATAAATAGAAAAGTCATCCATGAAAACCTCAACAATCTTTTCATAAAAATTAGAGAAGATAGCAGTCAT
This sequence comes from Triticum aestivum, assembly GCF_018294505.1. NCBI lineage: Eukaryota > Viridiplantae > Streptophyta > Magnoliopsida > Poales > Poaceae > Triticum > Triticum aestivum. Next base: position 601,540,600 of record NC_057798.1, on the reverse strand, counting down.
ACATCTTTGAAAGGTAGCAGGTGCATTACATAAACCAAAAGGCATATGTCTATGATCAAATGTTCTAAAAGGACAAGTAAAAGTGGTCTTTTCTTGATCAGATTGTAAAACAGTATTTGTGAAAAGCCAGAGTATCCATCAAGGAAGCAAAAATGTGTGTGCTTAGATAATCTTTCTAACATTTGATCGATATAAGGCAGAGGGTAATTATCTTTTCTAGTAGCTTTATTTAATTTTCTATAATCAATTACCATTCTATAGCCTGTGACAATTCTTTGTGGAATAAGCTCATTCTTATCGTTAGGAACAACAGTAATACCTCCCTTCTTAGGGACACAATGAACAGGACTTACCCATCTACTATCAGCTATAGGATAGATTATACATGCTTCCAGAAGTTTCAATATTTCCGTTCTTACCACTTCTTTCATTTTCGGGTTTAACCGATGTTGGTGATCAACAACGGGTTTAGCATCAGGTTCCATATTAATCTTGTTCTGACATAGAGTGGGACTAATGCCCTTAAGATCATCAAGAGTATATCCAATAGCAGCCCTGTGCTTCCTTAGAACTTTCAATAATCTTTCTTATCCATGTTCTGAAAGGTTAGCACTAATAATAACAAGATATATATTCTTTTCATCAAGATAAGCATATTTCGGAGTGTCTGGCAATTGTTTTAATTCAAACACAGGATCACCTTTAGGTGGAGGAGGACCTCGTAGAGTTTCAATAGGCAAATTGTGTTTAAGCAGAGGTTGTTGTTCGAAAAAGATTCTATCTATTTCATTTATTTCACGCATATGCAAATCATTTTCATGGTCTAGAAATATTGTTCCAAAGGATCAATAGGAGGTACAACAATAGAAGCAAGACCAATAATCTCATCCTTATTAGGCAAATCTTTCTTATGAGGTTGTTTACTAAACTTGGAAAAATTAAACGCATGAGATTCATCACCAAAACTAACACCAAGAGTTTGTTTATCACAATCTGTTTTAGAATTGACAGTGTTCAAGAAAGGTCTACCAAAAATAATGGGACAAAAGTCATCTTGTGGGGTACTAAGAACAATAAAATCAGTAGGGTATTTTATTTTCCCACACAAGACTTCAACATCTCTAAGAATCCCAGTTGGTGATATAGTATCTCTATTAGCAAGTTTAATAGTAACATCTATGTCTTCTATTTCAGCAGGCGCTATTTCATCTTTAATTTCTTGATATAAGGAGAAAGGAATAGCACTCACTCTAGCACCTAGGTCACATAACCCATGATAACAGTGATCTCCTATCTTAACTAAGACAACAGGCATGCCAACAACTGGTCTATGTTTATCTTTTCCTTTAGGTTTGGCAATTCTAGAAGCTTCACCATAGAAGTAAATAACATGTCCATCAATAGTATCCACTGAGAGATCTTTAACCATAGCAACACTAGGTTCAACTTTGATTTGTTCAGATGGTTTGGGTGTTCTAACATAACTCTTTTTAACCACAGTTGAAGCTTTAGCATGTTCCTTCATCCTAACAGGGAAAGGTGGTTTTTCAATATAAGAAGTGAGAACAACTGGATCAACATTGTAAATGATAGTTTCTTATTTAGCTTTTGTGGGTTCTTTAACTTCTTCTTTAATAGGTGGGTGCTATTTAAACCACTTCTCCTTAGGGAGATCAACATGAGTAGCAAAAGATTCACAAAAGGAGGCTACTATCTTAGAGTGAAGTGCATATTTAGTGCTAAACTTTCGAAAAGCATTGGTATTCATAAAAGATTTAACACAATCAAACTTAGGTTCAATACCCGACTTTTTACCTTCTCGAGTTCCCAATCTTCAGAGTTGCGTTTAATTCTTTCTAAAAGATCCCACCACAATTCAATAGTGTTCTTCATAAAAGAACCAGTACAAGAAGTATCGAGCATGGATTGGTCATTACGAGAAAGCCGAGCAAAAAAATTCTGAATAATAATTTCTCTCAAGAGCTCATGATTGGGGCATGAATATAACATTGACTTAAGCCTCCCCCAAGCTAGAGCGATACTTTCTCCTTCACGAGGCCAATTTTTTTTTATATATATATATATATAATTCCGATCACGATGAACTAGATGCATAGGATAAAATTTCTGATGAAATTCCAATTTCAAACGGTTCCAGTTCCAAGATCCAATATCATCGCATAGCCTATACCATGTCAATGCTTTTTCCTTCAAAGATAAAGGGAAGACCTTATTCTTAGCTTCATCTCCGGGAAAACCTGCAAGCTTAAACAATCCACAAATTTCATCCACATATATTAAGTGCATATCGGGATGTTCGATTCCATCTCCTGCATAAGGATTAGCTAGCAATTGCTCTAACATACCCGAAGGAATTTCATATTCAATATTTTCAGTAGGTGTAGTAGGTTGAGGGGTAACTAATTTTGGTTCTGGTCGAGGTGAAGATACTCCGAACAAACCCCTCAAAGGATTGTTTTCCATAGTAGCAAGTGACAGTAAATTTCAGCACGTAGTAATAATGTTTCCTTACCGGTTTCCACTTACCAAGAGCGCTTCACTCCCCAACAATGGCGCCAGAAAATAGCCTTGATGACCCACAAGTATATGGGATCAATTGTAGCCTTTTCGATAAGTAAGAATGTCAAACCCAATGAGGAGCAGAAGGAAATGACAAGTGGTTTTCAGCAAGGTATTGTCTGCAAGTGCCAAAATTGTAAGTAGTGGAGTAGTTTGATAGCAAGATAATTTGTAACGAGCAAGTAACAATAGTAGTAACAAAAGTGCAGCAAGGTAGCCCAATACTTTTGAGGCAAAGTACAGGCCAAAGCGGTTTCTTATGATAAGCAAAGTGTTCTTGAGGGTACACGGGAATTTCATCTAGTCACTTTCATCATGTTGTCTTAATTCATGTTTGGTACTTTGATAATTTGATATGTGGGTGGACCGGTGCTTAGGTGTTGTTCTTAATTGAACAAACCTCTTACTTATGATTAACCCTCTCGCAAGCATCCGCAACTACGAGAAAAGTATTAAGAATAAATTCTAACCATAGCATTAAACTTTTGGATCCAATCGGTCCCTTACGGAATAGCGCATAAACCGGGGTTTAGGCTTCTGTCACTCTCGCAACCCACCATCTAGTAACTACTCCACAATACATTCCCTTAGGCCCAAATATGGTGAAGTGTCATGTAGTCGATGTTCACATGACACCACTAAGAGAATGGCAACATACATACCATCAAAATATCGAACACATATCAAGTTCACATGATTACTTGCAACATGATTTCTCCCGTGGCCTCAAGAACGAAAGTAACTAATCACAAATGATAAACATGCTCAAGATCAGAGGGGTGTTAAATAGCATAATGGATCTGAACATATAATCTTCCACCAAATAAACCATATAGTAATCAACTACAAGATGTAATCAACACTACTAGTCACCCACGAGCACCAATCTATAGTTTTGGTACAAAGATTGAACACAAGAGATGAACTAGGGTTTGAGAGGAGTTGGTGTTGTGAAGATGTTGATGAAGATAGCCCTCCCCAAGATGGGAGAGTTGTTGGTGATGATGATGATGATGACGAAAAAAGTGCTCCTGCCCAAGTTCCGCCTCGAGGCGGTGGCGCTTCGTCCCGAATGTCCTCCTTTGATTTTTTTCTAGGTCAAAATGACTTATATACCAGAAGATGGGCATCGGAGGTGGGCTGAGGAGGGCAGCAGGTGATGGCAGGTCAAATTTGAGATAATAAGCCACCTGATGGTTATAAGAAGGAAAACATACTATGCAGGTTCGGTTCATATACGGACAGGTTGTTATGAGAAAGGAAATAGTATGAACAATTCAACAAAAGCACAGTTGGGTGATATTAACAACAGAAGGATACAACTAGTTTGAGTATTATTGAATAAGTCGGCTAGTGTTCATTATAGAGGCAAAGGTGTCCCGTCTTTCGATGAGATGACGGATATCGCTTTGGTGGAAGTCGACTTTGACGATCCGACTACGAACGTGCGAGGACGTCGCGCCTTAGCAATCGCTAAACCAACTCCGAGAGGTTATTGACCACACCGGAGCATGATCAACCTGACCACGAGGGTCTGTTTCCTGTGAGCAAACGAAGAACAAGCAAGAAACTGAGATTGCAATCTGGATATTGCGAATATAAGATGAAAGCTTTATTGATCAAGGTGGGGTTCTGTGACGCCTTTGTCTGGTTGTTAAACACAAATGAAGTACGCGAAGTTGCAGCTATGGCGAACTTTAATCTAAACAAAACCCAAAGTCTAAACGGTGCCCTAAGGGCTGTATATATGGAGGAAGAGGGGGGGATTTCGTGGCCCCTGGTGGAGGGGTCCGAAATCATCCCTATCTCTTGTTTCCCCACACATACGGACTCTAAAAATAGCCTATACTTATGTATTTCGAAATTACAAGGGCCTGGCCCAATAATAAGGTGACGTAGCACCTAGAATAGCCTCGGGACGAAATTTATGAAGTGGCATCTTGTATATTTCGTCCAAGGCTTCATGCACCCATTATGGTGGCTTCAAAGTCCTGAAATCATCACTTGTAACTCTGTTCTTGTTCCCTTTGCGCATGGCATCATCTCCATGCTTGTTCTTGCTCCAATGTTCATCCTTCTCCAAGCTAGGCCCTTCATTTGTAAGCAAAACAAATGTATCCAATTTAGGCAGCATCATATTCTCATGAACATTAGAATCATTACCAAGAAACGAAAGTACCTGATAATTTAATTGGCGTGCGCGAGCTCTAGTAATTGGTCCCATATATGTAGCAGTAGGGGCTGTGGGTGTAACAATGGTATTGATGTCCTCATCATCCTCCCCTTCTTGAAATGAAGTCGTCCTCGACGGAAGCTCATCTTCCTCACCCAAATAAGGCTTCAAATCTGCAATGTTAAAAGTGGGACTAACCCCAAAATCTGCAGGCAGCTCAAGTTTATATGCATTATCATTAATTTTCTCTAACACCTTAAAGGGACCATTAGCACGTGGCATTAGCTTTGATTTGCGCAAATCAGGAAATCTATCCTTACGCAAATGTAACCAAACAAGATCTCCAGGTGCAAACACAACATGTTTTCTACCCTTATCTCCAGCAAGTTTATATTTAGCATTCATACGCTCAATGTTTTCCTTAGTTAACTCATGCATCTTTAAAATCAATTTAGCACGTTGTTTAGCATCAAAATTAACCTTCTCCGGAGATGGAAGAGGCAACAAATCAATAGGTGCACGAGGTAGGAAACCATACACAACTTCAAAAGGGCACATCTTAGTAGTAGAATGCAATGAACGATTATAAGCAAATTCAATATGAGGCAAGCATTCCTCCCACATTTTCTTATTATTCTTCAAAACAGCTCTAAGCATAGTAGACAAAGTTCTATTGACTACTTCAGTTTGTCCATCAGTTTGGGGGTGACAAGTAGTACTAAAAAGCAGTTTAGTCCCCAACTTAGCCCATAAACATCTCCAAAAGTGGCTAAGAAATTTAGTATCACGATATGAAACAATAGTATTTGGCAAACCATGCAAGCGAATAATTTCACGAAAGAACAAATCCGCAACATTAACAACATCATCGCTTTTATGACATGGTATAAAGTGTGCCATTTTTGAGAATCTATCCACGACAACAAATATGCTATCCCTCCCCTTCTTTGTTCGAGGTAAACCTAAAACAAAATCCATAGATATATTCTCCCAAGGAACACTAGGTACAGGCAAAGGCATATATAAACCATGAGGATTGAGTCGTGACTTAGCTTTTTGACATGTAGTGCAGCGAGCTATAAAACGCTCAACATCCCGTCTCATCTTTGGCCAAAAGAAATGTGTAGCAAGTACGTCCTCCGTCTTCTTCACGCCAAAGTGTCCCATTAATCCTCCTCCATGCGCCTCCTGCAACAACAAAAGATGAACGGAGCTAGCTGGAATGCATAGCTTGTTAGCACGAAACACAAATCCATCGTTAATGGCAAACTTGCTCCACATTCTTCCTTCTTTACAATTCTGCATTACATCTTTAAAATCAGCATCATGCACATATTGATCTTTGATGGTCTCCAAACCAAATATTTTGAAGTCAAGTTGTGAAAGCATAGTATAGCGACGAGACAATGCATCAGCAATAACATTTTATTTTCCCCTCTTGTGTTTAATGACATAAGGGAAAGTCTCAATGAATTCAACCCATTTAGCATGTCTACGATTCAGTTTAGCTTGACTTTTAATATGTTTCAAAGATTCATGATCAGAATGTATAACAAATTCTTTGGGCCATAAATAATGTTGCCATGTTTCTAAAGTCCAAACAAGAGCATATAATTCTTTATCATAAGTAGAATAATTCAGACTAGGCCCACTCAATTTTTCAGAAAAGTATGCAACAGGTTTGCCATCTTGTAATAACACACCTCCTAATCCAATTCCACTAGCATCACATTCAAGCTCAAAAGTCTTATTAAAATCAGGAAGTTAGAGTAAAGGAGCATGTGTCAACTTATCTTTCAATACCGTGAAGGCTTCTTCCTGTGCGGTACCCCAAACAAAAGGCACATCCTTCTTTGTAAGCTCATTGAGAGGTGCAGCAATGGTGCTGAAATCTCTCACAAAACGCCTATAGAATCCAGCGAGGCCAAGAAAACTCCTCACTTGTGTGACCGTTTTGGGCTGCGGCCAACTCTCAATAGCTTCAATCTTGGATTTATCAACTTCAATTCCCTGTGGAGTAATAACATAGCCAAGAAAAGACACTCGGTCGGTGCAAAAGGTGCACTTCCCAAGGTTACCAAATAAACGTGCATCACGTAGAGCAATAAAAACAGCACATAAATGTTCCAAATGTTCCTCCAAAGTTCTGCTATAAATCAATATGTCATCAAAGTAAACTACCACAAATCGTCCAATGAAAGCACGTAAAACTTCGTTCATTAATCTCATGAAAGTACTAGGTGCATTAGTTAACCCAAAAGGCATGACTAACCACTCATATAATCCAAACTTAGTTTTAAATGTTGTTTTCCATTCATCCCCCAGTTTCATACGAATTTGATGGTATCCACTACGCAAATCAACTTTGGAGAATATTGTAGAGCCACTCAATTCATCAAGCATATCATCTAGCCTAGGAATAGGATGACGATAACGAATAGTAATATTATTAATGCCTCTACAATCAACACACATACGCGATGTACCATCCTTTTTCGGCACTAAAATAATAGGAACGGCACAAGGACTAAGGGATTCGCATATATAACCTTTGTCGAGAAGCTCTTGTACTTGACGCATAATCTCCTTCGTCTCCTCTGGATTGGTACGGTATGGTGCACGGTTGGGTAGCGATGCACCGGGAATTAAGTCAATTTGATGTTCAATCCCTCGAATAGGTGGTAATCCCGGTGGCACGTCTTGTGGAAAAACGTCAGAGAACTCCTGCAAAATGTTAGTGACTGCAGGAGGCAAAGAGGAAGGCACGTCCTCGAATGAAAATAATGCCTCTTTGCACACAAAAGCATAGCAAACAGATTTGCTGAAATCTAGCTCATCAATATCAGATTTGGTGGCAAATAAACATGCACTTTTCAATTTAATTTCAGAAGCAACACTAGATGGTTTATTATTAGGCTTCATTTGTTGCTCAAATTCTTTTGCCACAATCTGATTTTCACTCTTATTCTTCTCCTGTTTTGCTTTATTAGCTCTATTAATATCATCTTTCAAAATGGAATCAGGAGTCATAGGAAGCAAAGTAATATTTTTATCCTTATGAACAAGAGTATACTGATTGTTTCTACCATGGTGTACAGAATTTTTATCAAATTGCCATGGTCTACCAAGTAATAAGGAACATGCTTGCATAGGGACCACATCACAATCAACATAATCAGCATATGTAGAGATACTAAAATGCACACGAACAGTACGTGTTACCTTAACCTTGCTGCTGTTGTTGAACCATTGGATGTAGTAAGGATATGGATGTGGTCGTGTGGTGAGAGAAAGCTTCTCCACCATGTCCATGCTAGCCAAGTTGTTGCAGCTCCCTCCGTCAATGATGACGTGGGCAGAACGTTCCTTCACAACTCCCTTGGTATGGAACAAATTGTGCCTCTGATTTTGCTCAGCTTGTATGACCTGCACACTCAAAACACGTTGAGCAACTAAACATTCATACCTGTCAGCGTATTCAGGAGCCATGTATTGCGTCTCATGATCAGAATCATCTCCACCATGTTCTTCATGTGTAATAAGAGCCAAAGTCTCCTCATCATAGTCACTAGCGGACTCATACCCACCATCCTCGGTAGCAATCATCACACGCTGAGATTTACATTCTCTCGCATAATGACCTCTTCCCTTACAACGACGACAAATAATATCACTTGTGTGCCCTGTTGATGCCATGGAAGAAGTAGAACTCTGTGCAGGCCCGGCAGGTGCGCTCTTGGCAGATAATGGTGGTTGTGCCTGTTTTCTTGTATCACGGCTGGAGGTGGCACCTGATGGAGGTGCTGGTGCAATTGAAGTAGAAGATGCACGCGGTGTCCATGATGAAGGTCGGCCTGCAGAAAAATTAGTTCGCCCCAATGCTTGTCGATCCTGCACTTCACGTTCAGCTTTACAAGCAAGATGGAATAAACGAGTGATATTAGTATACTCCTTATAGTCTAGAATGGTCTGAATCTCATTATTTAATCCACCCAGAAAACGTGCAAGCATAGCTTCATTCTCCTCAACAATACCACATCTAATCATGCCAGTTTGTAATTCCTGATAATATTCTTCTACAGAATTTTTTCCTTGTCTTAAACGCTGCAATTTTTGAAGCAATTCACATTGATAATATGGTGGAACCCAACGCGTACACATAGCAGTTTTCAAAGCAGCCCAAGTAGCTGGAATAGGATATAATCTACAATGTTCAGACCACCATACACATGCAAAACTAGTGAAGCACAAACAGCAGCAGCAACCCATCTCTCCTCGGGATATTGTAAACATGTAAAACGGTTGTTCAGTTTCTAACTCCCAAGTAAGATGTATATCAGGAACATATCTACCCTCAAATGGTGGAATATTCAATTTCAATTTAGGAATATGGACATCATCTCATACCTGAGGTGGTGGTGCAGGCCTACCATTACGAATATATACCTGAGGTCGACCTGCTGGTGGTGGTGCTGGTGGCTGCACGTAGTTCGGATTTTGATCAACCTCATCCTCATAATCGCCCGCATACTCATCATCCTCCTGGGTACCAGCAACAGCAGTAGCACGAGCCAAAGAAGCATCAACAACAGGAACAACAGCACCAGAAGTTTGGCCATTCTCAATAGGAACACGCTTCGCTCGTCCATACTGATTCGGAAGGAGGCGTTGTTGTTGTTGTTGCAGAGGTGCGATATGTGCAGCCGGCGGTGGTGGTGGAAAACACGCGAGCAATTCATTAAACTTGCTATCAAGCTTCGTTTCGAACGTCTTCTCAATGCCATCTATCTTCTCCATGGCCTCGTCAAATCTGTTGAGCACATCTTGCACCTGTCCACTCATCATTTGCTGAAATTTATCATGTAGCTGTTTGTTCGTCAGGTTCTCCCAATCAGTCTCATCGGCTTGTGATCCTGCCATGGTTAGCAGCAAATAGAAACACACAAGAATATGATCCTACAGACTACTAAGAAGTGGTGGTGGTGTATCACAAACCCATCAAGCAAATCTCAAATTCTTACCAGTTCTTACCTAGCAGCAGGTGGTGATCGGCAACCGTTGTAGTCAAAACTCTCAAAGCTTGGATAGAGCGATTACCAGGGAGAGTCAAACGCATGACGTAGATGTATGTGGAGCTGGGATGGCTTATAATATGGTAGCAAAAAAGGATCAGCAATAATCAATTCAGAGATGCAAAGTTGAATAAACGCTCAACGACGGTACTGTGATGGTCCTAGGCTAGACTGTACTAGAGACGCGAGCCTAGAACACTAACAAAATCACGGCGCTGCACGTAAACAAGGGAAAAGCACACTCTAGATATTTTTTTCACTTTTTTTGCGCTGCTTTTTTTTTGCGAAAAATCACTATAATGGCGAGTGTCTCAAAACTCTTCCCAGGTCAAACTGACAGGATGGGCACGAAATTTTTTTGACCAATTTTTTTTTTCGACTGCCCGGACCCAAAAACTGGAAACGGGTCAAAAAAAAACTTTCTATAACGGCGACTGTCTCAATACACTTAAAACACCTAAAAATAGGATAGCCAGAAAAATTTTCGACAAGTGCGTTTTCGGAAAATTTTGGGCCTAAACGGAGGGTGGTTTCGGATTTTTTTTTCCGAAACCTACTCCGGCAAGGAAACACGAATCGGAATCTAGATGGATCTCGAAAACAAACCTAATATGACAAGAACTCGGATTGGTGGTGGATATATGGTGGTAGATGGCAGCGGTGGTGGTATATGACAGCGGTGGTGGTATATGGATACGGATTCGAAGCGGTGGTGGATAAGCGGTGGTGGTAGATGGCAGGGGCGATGATGATGGTGCGGCGGCGGCGTGACAACTTATGACCAGAACTCGAAACTCTAAAAGACTAGACTCTAAGACCAGCAACTAGACACGACGATGCAAACGCAAATTCAACAAAGCAAAACCCTAAAAAGATTATGCAATGGCTCAGACTGGTTCGGATATGATGAACTAACCCTAAAAAATTTTTGTGGCTTTTTCGTGGACTATAGGTATGAAGAAAAGACTCGATCTAAACTACGAAAAACTGTAAAATCTCACCGAGCAACCTGGAAATCTGATACCACTTGATAGAGGCAAAGGTGTCTCGTCTTTCGATGAGATGATGCATATCGCTTTGGTGGAAGTCGACTTTGACGATCCGACTACGAACGTGCGAGGACGTCGCGCCTTAGCAATCGCTAAACCAACTCCGAGAGGTTATTGACCACACCAGAGCATTATTAACCTGACTACGAGGGTCTGTTTCCTGCGAGCAAACGAAGAACAAGCAAGAAACTGAGATTGCAATCTGGATATTGCGAATATAAGATGAAAGCTTTATTGATCAAGGTGGGGTTCTGTGACGCCTTTGTCTGGTTGTTGAACACAAACGAAGTACGCGAAGTTGCAGCTATGGCGAACTTTAATCTAAACAAAACCCAAAGTCTAAAAAGTGCCCTAAGGGCTGTATATATGGAGGAAGAGGGGGGGGAATTTCGTGGCCCTTGGTGGAGGGGTCCGAAATCAACCCTATCTCTTGTTTCCCCACACATACGGACTCTAAAAATAGCCTATACTTATGTATTTCGAAATTACAAGGGCCTGGCCCAATAATAAGGTGACGCAGCACCTAGAATAGCCTCGGGACGAAATTTATGAAGTGGCATCTTGTATATTTCGTCCAAGGCTTCATGCACCCATTATGGTGGCTTCAAAGTCCTGAAATCATCACTTGTAACTCCGTTCTTGTTCCCCTTGCGCATGGCATCATCTCCATGCTTGTTCTTGCTCCGATGTCCATCCTTCTCCAAGCTAGGCCCTTCATTTGTAAGCAAAACAAATGTATCCAATTTAGGCAGCATCATATTCTCATGAACATTAGAATCATTACCAAGAAATGAAAGTACCTGATAATTTAATTGGCGTGCGCGAGCTCTAGTAATTGGTCCCGTATATGTAGCAGTAGGGGCTGTCGGTGTAACAATGGTATTGATGTCCTCATCAGTTCGGCGGGTTATAAAGTGATATTTTTTAGCCGCCCCGATAGTGGCGTTTAAGCCGGGGTTTATTGATCTGAGGAAAATTTCACTAAGTGCTATACAAACAGGTTCCATGCATCAGTTCTATAATATTGGATCTACGACAGGATTAGAAAAGGGAAACAATTATTAACCCCAAATATGATGGTGGAAGAACGCGTGAGCAAGGTTTTGAATCTAAGGAAGACAGGATGCATCTACGATTGGAGACGGATGTAAAAACTGCTACCACATAGACTTCATACTACTTTTCGGATTGAACTAATCATTGGCAGAGAAGCCACGATGAACTCCGACGAATGCTGATGAACTAGGGCACCCTAATGTAGATTGAGGATAAGGAAAGAGGAGTACCGGAGGATGCTAACGAATAGTGGAAGCATGCCACGATCTCTGGACACGGTCAGGTTGATGCAGCGGCCTGGGTTGGAGCTGTCGTGGATGGTCGACGGCAACAATGGAGCTCGGGTTACGGTGGCGTCGTAAGGAAAGAGATGAAGAGGAAGAGGCATGGGTAAAGAGTGAAGAAGAATGCCCATTGTCCCTATTTATAAGGGGGTGATAAGATGGCATGCACGAGAACGGAGGAGGCAAAATGATTATGATGGCAATGCGGATGCTTCGATTTTTGGGAGGTTCATTAAGATAAAGATCCGTTGAGATATTCTAGGACTTGTGCGGAATTAATGCACATGATGTCTTGGCGGGTTAAAATGATTCTGCTATGTGATGTCATGGCGGGTTATAGAGGATTGATGAGGACTCGATAATGATACGCTCTGCTAAGTTAAACAGTGGAGATTGATATGAACAGGTTCAAATCAACCTGGGGCCTAATGTTGGGGATATAACCCTGAGGTATGACCCGCCCAGGAGGGGCTGGGTTATACCATTGGCAGTTTATTATGAAGAAGGCCCAAGAGGTCCAAGAAGACTTGAAGATGGCGGTTCATAAGGCAAAGCTTATTGGAGGCCCAAGACCCGGAAGTAGTTTAAGACCTGAAGGTGTGAGTCGTTCAAGGTTAACTTGCTCTGTAAGGCAAGTTTAGTTAGAAACCAATCCGATCACATTGTGTGAGCCGGCCGGGACTCTGTAAGCTGCCGGGCATCAACCTATATATAAAGGTGAGACCCGGCGGCGGGTTAACTCAAGAGACAAGCAATCGAGGACTAGGTCAAGTGTATTCGCTCCCTTGTAACTGAAACTCAAGCAATACAACTAGAAGCAAGACGTAGGCTTTTACCTCATTGAGAGGGGCCGAACCTGGGTAAACTCTTTGTGTCCTTTGTCTCATTCAACCCCTTTAAGATAACCTAGTGTGATGGCTCCACACCTAAGTCCTTTCACTAGGGCATCTGCCGTGACAAATCCACGACATGTTCCTTACTAATTCTCATAGTAGCGCCTGGGTATTTGATACTGGTTTGGTTGCCCATATTTGTAACTCGAAACAGGAGTTGTTGAATGAATGAAGATTGGCTAAGGACGAGGTGACGATGCACATCGGGAATGGTTTCAAGGTCGATGTGATCGCCATCGGCATGCTGCCTCTACATCTACCTTCGGGATTAGTTTTAGACCTTAATAATTGTTATTTGGTGCCCGCATTGAGCATGAACATTATATCTGGATCTTGTTTATTACGAGACAGTTAGTTAGAGAATAATAGTTGTTCTATTTATATGAGTAATATCTTTTATGGTCATGCACCCTTGAAGAGTGGTCTATTCTTGTTGGATCTCGATTCTAGTGATACACATATTTGTAATATTGATGCCAAAAGATGCAAAGTTGATAATGATAGTGCAAGATATTTGTGGCACTGCCGTTTAGGTCATATTGTTGTAAAGCGCATGAAGATACTCCACGCAGATGGACTTTTGGAATCACTTGATTATGAATCATTTGATACTTGCGAACCATGCCTCATGGGCAAGATGACTAAAACTCCGTTCTCCGGAACAATGGAGCGTGCTAATGAATTATTGGATATAATACATACCGATGTATGCGGTCCGATGAGTGTTGAGGCACACGACGGGTATCGTTATTTCCTGACCTTCACAGATGATTCGAGTAGGTATGGGTATATCCACTTGATGAAACACAAATTTGAAACATTTGAAAAGTTCAAAGAATTTCGGAGTGAAGTGTAGAATCATCGTAACAAGAAAATAAAGTTTCTACTATCTGATCATGGAGGCGAATATTTGAGTTACGAGTTTGGTCTTCATTTAAAACAATGTGGAATTTTTTCACAACTCACGCCACCTAGAACACCACAGTGTAATGGTGTGTCTGAACGTCGTAACCGTACTTTATTAGATATGGTGCGTTTTATGATGCCTCTTACCGATTTACCACTATCAATTTGGGGTCATGCATTACAGACAGCTGCATTCACGTTAAATAGGGCACCATCTAAATCCATTGAGACGGCATCGTATGAACTATGGTTTGGCAAGAAACCTAAGTCATCATTTCTTAAAGATTGGGGTTGCGACACTTATATCAAAAGGCTTCAACCTGATAAGCTCGAACCCAAATCGGACAAGTGCGTCTTCATAGGATACCCTAAGGAAACAATTGGGCACACCTTCTACCACAGATCTGAAGGCAAGATCTTTGTTGCTAGGAATGGGTCCTTTCTAGAGAAGGAGTTTCTCTCGAAAGAAGTGAGTGGGAGGAAAGTATAACTTGATGAGGTAATTGTACCTTCTCTCAAATTGGAAAGTAGCACATCACAAAAAACCGTTCCCATGATGCCTACACCAACTAGAGAGGAAAGCTAATGATGATGATCATGAAACTTCAGATCAAGTTACTACTGAACTTTATAGGTCAACCAGAGCATGATCCGCACTAGAGTGGTACGGAAATCATGTCCTGGAAGTTATGTTATTAGACCATGGCAAACCTACGAACTATGAAGATGCTATTATGAGCCCAGATTCCAACAGATGGCTTGAGGCAATGAAATCTGAGATAGGATCCATGTATGAGAACAAAGTATGGACTTTGGTGGACTTGCTTGACGATCGGCAAGCCATAGAAAATAAATGGATCTTCAAGAAGAAGACTGACGCTGATGGTAATGTTACTATCTACAAGACTTGTCGCAAAAGGTTTTCGACAAGTTCAAGGGGTTGACTATGATGAGACTTTCTCAACAGTAGTGATGCTTAAGTCCGTCTGAATCATGTTAGCAATTGCTGCATTTTATGATTATGAAATCTGGCAAATGGACGTCAAAACTGCATTCCTTAATGGATTTCTTATAGAAGAATTGTATATGATACAACCAGAAGGTTTTGTCGATCTTAAAGGTGCTAACAAAGTGTGCAAGCTCCAGCGATCCATCTATGGACTGGTGATAGCATCTCGGAGTTAGAATATACGCTTTTGTGAGGTGCAAAGCATATGGTTTTATACAGAATTTCAGTGAAGCCTCTATTAACAAGAAAGTGAGTGGGAGCTTTGTAGCATTTCTGATATTATATGTAGATGACATATTGTTGATTGGAAATGATATAGAATTTCTGGTTAGCATAAAAGGATACGTGAATAAGAGTTTTTCAATGAAAGACCTCGATGAAGCTGCTTATATATTGGGCACCAAGATCTATAGAGATAGATCGATAAGCTTAATAGGACTTTCACAAAGCACATACCTTGACAAAGTTTTGAAGAAGTTCAAAATGGATCAGTCAAAGAAAGGGTTCTTGCCTATGTTACAAGGTGCGAAGTTGAGTAAGACTCAAAGCCCGACCACAGCAGAAGATAGAGAGAGAATGAAAGTCATTCCCTATGCCTCATCCATAGGTTCTATAAAGTATACCATGTTGTGTACCAGACCTGTTGTGTGCCTTGCCATGAGTTTGGCAAGGGGGTACAATAGTGATCAAGGAGTGGATCACTAAACAGCGGTCAAAATTATCCTTATAGTTACCTAAGAGGACTAAGGAAATGTTACTCGGTTATGGAGGTGATAAAGTGTTCATCGTAAAGGGTTACGTCGATGCAAGCTTTGACACTGATTCGGATGACTCTGAGTCTCATTTTGGATACATATTGAAACTAGGAGAAATTAGCTAGAGTAGCTCCATGCATAGCAATGTAGACACAGAAATTTGCAAAATATATACGGATCTGAATGTGGCAGACCCATTGACTAAACATATCTCACAAGCAAAACATGATCACTCCTTAGTACTCTTTGGGTGTTAATCACATGGAAATGTGAACTAGATTATTGACTCTAGTAAACTCTTTGGGTGTTAGTCACATGGTGATGTGAACTATGGGTGTTAATCACATGGCGATGTGAACTAGATTATTGACACTAGTGCAAGTGCGAGACTGATGGAAATATGCCCTAGAGGCAATAAGATAGTTGTTATTTCATATTTCCTTATTCATGATAAAGGTTTAATATTCATGCTAGAATTGTATCGATTGGAAACTTAAATACATGTGTAAATACATAAAAAAATACCGTGTCTAGTAAGCCTCTACTAGACTAGCGTGTTGACCAAAGATGGTTAAGGTTTCCTAACCATGGACATGTGTTGTCATTTGATAATGGGATCACATCATTAGGAGAATGATGTGATGGAGAAGACCCATCCATTAGCTTAGCATAATGATCATTCAGTTTATTGCTATATTGCTTTCTTCATGTCAAATACATATTCCTTCGACTATGAGATTATGCAACTCCCGGATACCGGAGGAATCATTGGGGAACACAATAATTTCAAAAAAAATCCTACGATCACGCAAGATCTATCTATGTGATGTATAGCAACGAGAGGGGAGAGTGTGTCCACGTACCCTCGTAGACCGAAAGCGAAAGCGTTATGACAACGCGGTTGATGTAGTCGTACGTCTTCACGATCTGACCGATCTTAGAACCGAACGTACGGCACCTCCGCGATCAGCACACATTCAGCTCGGGGACGTCCCTCGTACTCTTGACCTAGTTGAGACCGAGGGAGAGTTTCGTCAGCACGACGGCGTGGTGATGGTGATGATGAAGTTACCGGCACAGGGCTTCACTTAAGCACTACGACGATATGACCGAGGTGTGTAACTATGGAGGGGAGCACCGCACATGGCTAAACAATGTCAACTTGTGTGTCTATGGGGTGCCCCCTGCCCCGTATATAAAGGATTGGAGGAGGGGAGGGCTGACCCTCTATGGCGCGCCCTGGAGGAGTCCTACTCCCACTGGGAGTAGGATTCCCCCCTCCCTTCCCTAGTTGGACTAGGAGAGAAGGAAGGGGGAGAGAGGCAGGAAGGAAAGGGGGGCCGGCTCCCCACCCAATTCAGATTGGGCTTGGGGGGCGCGCCCTCCACCTGGCCGCCTCCTCCTCTCTCCCACTATGGCCCAATAAGGCCCATATACTTCCCAGGGGGTTCCGGTAACCTCCCGGTATTCCGGTATATGCCCGAACTCAGCCGGCACCATTCCGATGTACAAACATAGGCTTCTAATATTTCAATCTTCATGTCTCGACCATTTCGAGACTCCTCATCATGTCCGTGATCACATCTGGGACTCCGAACTACCTTTGGTACATCAAAACACCTAAACTCATAATACCAATCGTCATCGAACGTTAAGCTTGCGGACCCTACGGGTTTGAGAACTATGTAGACATGACCGAGACATGTCTCCGGTCAATAACCAATAGCAAAACCTAGATGCTCATATTGGTTCCTACATATTCAACGAAGATCTTTATCGGTCAAACCACATAACAACATACGTTGTTCCCTTTGTCATCGGTATGTTACTTGCCCGAGATTCGATCGTCGGTATCTCAATACCTAGTTCAATCTCGTTACTAGCAAGTTTCTTTACTCGTTCCGTAATACTTTATCCCGCAACTAACTCATTAGTTACAATGCTTGTAAGGTTTATAGTGATGAGTATTACCGAGAGGGCCCAGAGATACCTCTCCAAAACACGGAGTGACAAATCCTAATCTTGATCTATGCCAACCCAACAAACACCTTCGGAGACACCTGTAGAGCACCTTTATAATCACCTTTTTACATTGTGATGTTTGGTAGAACACAAAGTGTTCCTCCGGTATTCGAGAGTTGCATAATCTCATAGTCTGAGGAACTTGTATAAGTCATGAAGAAAGCAGTAGCAATGAAACTAACACAATCATAATGCTAAGCTAACAGATGGGTCATGTCCATTACATCATTCTCCTAATGATGTGATCCCGTTCATCAAATGACAACACATGTCTATGGTTAGGAAACTTAACCATCTTTGATTAACGAGCTAGTCAAATAGAGGCATACTAGGGACTATATGATTTGTCTATGTATTCACACATGTACTAAGTTTCCAGTTAATACAATTCTAGCATGAATAATAAACATTTATCATGAATTAAGGAGATAAATAATAACTTTATTATTACCTCCAGGGCATATTTCCTTCAGTCTCCCACTTGCACTAGAGTCAATAATCTAGATTACATAGTAATGATTCTAACACCCATGGAGCTTTGGTGTTGATCATGTTTTGCTCATGTGAGAGGCTTAGTCAACGGGTCTGCAACATTCAGATCCGTGTGTATGTTGCAAATCTCTATGTACCCTTCCGGCACTTGATGGCGGATGGAATTGAAGCGTCTCTTGATGTGCTTGGTTCTCTTGTGAAATCTGGATTCCTTTGCCAAGGCAATTGCACCAGTATTGTCACAAAAGATTTTCATTGAACCTGATGCACTAGGTATGACACCTAGATCGGATATGAACTCCTTCATCCAAACTCCTTCATTCGCTGCTTCCGAAGCAGCAATGTACTCCGTTTCACACGTAGATCTGGCCACGACGCTCTGCTTGGAACTGCACCAACTGGCAGCTCCTCCATTCAATAAAAATACGTATCCGGTTTGCGACTTAGAGTCATCCAAATCAGTGCCAAAGCTTGCATCAACGTAACCGTTTATGACGAGCTCTTTTTCACCTCCATAAACGAGAAACATATCCTTGGTCCTTTTCAGGTATTTCAGGATGTTCTCGACCGTTGTCTAGTGCTACACTTCAGGATTACTTTGGTACCTCCCTGCTATGCTTATAGCAAGACATACATTAGGTCTGGTACACAACATTGCATACATGATAGAACCTATGGCTGAAGCATAGGAATGACTTTCATTTTCTCTCTATCTTCTGCAGTGGTCGGGCTTTGAGTCTAACTCAACTTCGCACCCTGTAACACAGGCAAGAAGCCTTTCTTTGACTGATCCATTTTGAACTTCTTCAAAACTTTATCAAGGTATGTGCTTTGTGAAAGTCCAATTAAGCATCTTGATCTATCTCTATAGATCTTGATGCCCAATATGTAAGCAGCTCCTCCAAGGTCTTTCATAGAAAAACTCTTATTCAGGTATCCCTTTATGCTATCCAGAAATTCTATATCATTTCCAATCAACAATATGTCATCTACATATAAGATTAGAAATGCTACAGAGCTCCCACTCACTTTCTTGTAAATACAGGCTTCTCCAAAAGTCTTTATAAAACCATATGCTTTGATCACACTATCAAAGCGTTTATTCCATCTCTGAGAGGCTTACACTAGTCCATAAATGGATCGCTGGAGCTTGCACACTTTGCTAGCACCCTTTGGATCGAAAAAACCTTCCAGTTGCATCATATACAACTCTTCTTCCAGAAATCCATTCAGGAATGCAGCTTTGACATCCATTTGCCAAATTTCATAATCAAAAAATGCAGCAATTGCTAACATGATTCGGACAGACTTAAGCATCGCTACGGGTGAGAAAGTCTCATCATAGTCAACTCCTTGAACTTGTTGAAAACCTTTCACAACAAGTCGAGCTTTGTAAATAGTAACATTACCGTCTATGTCGGTCTTCTTCTTAAAGATCCCTTTATTTTCTATGGCTTGCCGATCATCAGGCAAGTCCACCAAAGTCCACACTTTGTTCTCATACATGGATACCATCTCAGATTTCATGGCCTCAAGCCATTTCGCGGAATCTGGGCTCATCATCGCTTCCTCATAGTTTGTAGGTTCATCATGGTCTAGTAACATGACTTCTAGAACAGGATTATCGTACCACTCTGGTGCGGATCTTACTCTGGAAGACCTACGAGGTTCGGTAGTAACTTGATCTGAAGCTTCATGATCATCATCATTAGCTTCCTCACTAATTGGTGTAGGAATCACATAAACTGATTTCTGCGATGAACTACTTTCCAATAAGGGAGCAGGTACAATTACCTCATCAAGTTCTACTTTCCTCCCACTCACTTCTTTCGAGAGAAACTCCTTCTCTAGAAAGGATCCATTCTTAGCAACAAAGATTTTGCCTTCAGATCTGTGATAGAAGGTGTACCCAACAGTTTCCTTTGGGTATCCTATGAAGACACATTTCTCTAATTTGGGTTTGAGCTTATCAGGTTGAAGCTTTTTCACATAAGCATCACAGCCCCAAACTTTAAGAAACGGCAACTTTGGTTTCTTGCCAAACCACAGTTCATAAGGCGGCGTCTCAACGGATTTTGATGGTGCCCTATTTAAGGTGAATTCAGCTGTCTCTAGAGCATAACCCCAAAATGATAGCGGTAAATCAGTAAGAGACATCATAGATCGCACCATATCTAATAAAGTACGGTTATGACGTTCGGACACACCATTTCGCTGTGGTGTTCCAGGTGGCGTTAATTGTGAAACTATCCCATGTTGTTTCAAATGAAGACCAAACTCATAACTCAAATATTCTCCTCCACGATCAGATCGTAGAATTTTTATTTTCTTGTTACGATGATTTTCCACTTCACTCTGAAATTCTTTGAATTTTTCAAATGTTTCAGACTTATGCTTCACTAAGTAGATATAAGCATATGTGCTCAAATCATCTGCGAAGGTAAAAAAATAATGATACCCGCCATGAGCATCAATACTCATTGGACCACATACATCAGTATGTATTATTTCCAACAAGTCAGTAGCTCGTTCCATTGTTCTGGAGAACGGAGTTTTAGTCATCTTGCCCATAAGGCACAGTCCGCAAGCACCAAGTGATTCATAATCAAGTGATTCCAAAAGTCCATCAGTATGGAGTTTCTTCATGAGCTTTATACCGATATGACCCAAACGGTAGTGCCACAAATAAGTTGCACTATCATTATTAAACTTCAATCTTTTGGTTTCAACACTATGAATATGTGTATCACTACTATCGAGATTCAACAAAAATATACCACTCAGCAGGGGTGCATGACCATAAAAGATATTACTCATATAAATAGAACAACCATTATTCTCTGATTTAAATGAATAACCGTCTCGCATCAAACAAGATCCAGATATAATGTTCATGCTCAACGCTGGCACCAAATAACGATTATTCAGGTCTAAAACTAATCCTGAAGGTAGATGTGGAGGTAGCGTGCCGATCGTGATCACATTGACTTTGGAACCATTTCCCATGCGCATCGTCACCTCGTCCTTAGCCAATCTTCACTTAATCCATAGCCCCTGTTTCAAGTTGCAAATATGAGCAACAGAACCAGTATCAAATACACAGGCACTACTGCGAGCATTAGTTAAGTACACATCAATAACATGTATATCAAATATAACTTTCACTTTGTCATCCTTCTTATCCGCCAAATACTTGGGGCAGTTCCGCTTCGAGTGACCAGTCCATTTGCAGTAGAAGCACTCAATTTCAGGCTTAGGTCCAGACTTGGGTTTCTTCTCTTGAGCAGCAACCTTTTTGCCGTTCTTTTGGAAGTTCCCTTTCTTCCCTTTACCCTTTTTCTTGAAACTAGTGGTCTTATTGACCATCAACACTTGATGCTCCTTTTTGATTTCTACCTCCGCGGCCTTTAGCATCACGAAGAGCTCGGGAATAGTCTTGTCCATCCCTTACATATTATAGTTCATCACGAAGCCTTTATAGCTTGGTGGCAGTGATTGACGAACTCTTTCAATGACACAATCAACTGGAAGATCAACTCCCAACTAAGTCAAGTGATTATGATACCCAGACATTTTGAGTATGTGCTCACTGACAGAACTATTCTCCTCCATTTTGCAGCTGTAGAACTTGTTGGAGACTTCATATCTCTCAACTCGGGCATTTGCTTGAAATATTAACTTCAACTCTTGAACATCTCATGTGCTCCATGAGGTTCAAAATGTCTTTGAAGTCCCGATTCTAAGCCGTAAAGCATGGCACACTGAACTATCGAGTAGTCATCAGCTTTGCTCTGCCAGACGTTCTTAACGTCATCAGTAGCATCTACAGCAGGCCTGGCACCTAGTGGTGCTTCCAGGACGTAATTCTTCTATGCAGCAATGAGGATAATCCTCAAGTTACGAACCCAGTCGGTGTAGTTGCTGCCATCATCTTTCAACCATTAAAATTCAAAGGAACGGTAGCACGAGCCATTGATCTACAACAACATAGACATGCAAAATAGCATCAGGTACTAAGTTCATGATAAATTAAAGTTCAATTAATCATATTACTTAAGAAATCCCACTTAGATAGACATCCCTCTAATCATCTACGTGATCACGTGATCCAAATCAACTAAACCATGTCTGATCATCACGTGAGACGGAGTAGTTTTCAATGGTGAACATCGCTATGTTGATGATATCTACTATATGATTCACGCTCGACCTTTCGGTCTCAGTGTTCCGAGGCCATATCCGCATATGCTAGGCTCGTCAAGTTTAACCCGAGTATTCTGCATGTGCAAAACTGGCTTGTACCCGTTGTATGTGAACGTAGAGCTTATCACACCCGATCATCACGTGGTGTCTCGACACGACGAACTATAGCAATGGTGCATACTCAGGGAGAACACTTGTACCTTGAAATTTAGTAAGGAATCATCTTATAGTGCTACCGACGTTCTAAGCAAAATAAGATGCATAAAGGATAAACATCACATGCAATCAAAATATGTGACATGATATGGCCATCATCATCTTGTGCTGATAATCTCCATCACCGAAGCATCGTCATGATCTCCAACGTCACTGACGCGACACCTTGATCTCCATCGTAGCATCGTTGTCATCTCGCCACCTATTGTTACTACGACTATCGCTACCGCTTAGTGATAAAGTAAAACAATTACATGGCAATTGCATTGCATACAATAAAGCGACAACCATATGGCTCCTGCCAATTGTCGATAACTTTGTTACAAAACATGATCATCTCATACAACAATTTATATCACATCATGCTTGACCATATCACATCATAGCAAGCCCTGCAAAAACAAGTTAGACGTCCTCTACTTTGTTGTTGCGAGTTTTACGTGGTTGCTGCAGGTGAGGGAGTTCTGGACTAGGGGGTATCCGGACAGCCGGACTATATACTTTGGCCGGACTGTTGGACTATGAAGATACAAGATTCAAGACTTCGTCCCGTGTCCAGATGGAACTCTCCTTTGCGTGGAAGGCAAGCTTGGCGATTCGGATGTTAGATCTCCTTCTTTGTAACCGACTCTATGTAATCCTAGCCTCCTCCGGTGTCTATATAAACCGGAGGGTTTAGTCCGTAGGACAAGAACAATCATAATCATAGGCTAGCTCTTAGGGTTTAGCCTCTACGATCTCGTGGTAGATCAACTCTTGTAATACTCATATCATCAAGATCAATCAAGCAAGAAGTAGGGTATTACCTCCATCGAGAGGGCCCGAACCTGGGTAAAACATCGTGTCCCCTGCCTCCTGTTACCATTAGCCTTAGACGCACAGTTCGGGACCCCCTACCCGAGATCCGCCGGTTTTGACACCGACATTGGTGCTTTCATTGAGAGTTCCACTGTGCCATCGCCGCAAGGCTTGATGGATCCTTCAATCATCAACAACAACACGGTCCAGGGTGAGACTTTTCTCCCCGGGCAGATCTTCGTGTTCGGCGGCTTCGCACTGCAGGCCAATTCGCTTGGCCATCTGGAGCAAATCGACAGTTACACCCCTGGCCATCAGGTCAGATTCGGAAACTTGAATTGCACGGCTGATATCTGCGGAGACTTGATCTTTGACGGATTCGGGCCTGCGCCATGAGCGCCGAACAGTCACGACGAGCATGACTTAAATGTGTTGTCGGATAGTATTCGGGATATCGCACCTGCAGTAGCTCCCGACCTAAATTCGGAGCAGATCGCGTCACCCGAGGACGGGTGGATGGACCCCACCACGGAGGCTGCATACCCATCAACGATAGTGCCAAACACAGACTCCACCTCTAAGGAAACCTGTGTCACCGGACCCCGGACTTGTGTCTGGCCGTAGGTTCCGGGCGGCGTGCATCCGGGCCCACCGAATCCGATTGGGCTCTGGTAATGGAGTTCATCGCTGCGGATATCTTTCAGCACTCGCCCTTTGGTGACGTATTGAATTCATTAAAGTCTCTCTCTTTGTCAGGAGACTCTTGGCCGAACTATGTCCGGCTCGAGTGGGAAGCAGATGACGAAGAAATTCGTTACCCACCCACCACCCACTTCATTGCCATTGTCGATGATTTAACCGACGTGCTTGAATTCGACTCCGAAGACATCGACGGTATGGACGACGATGCAGGAGAAGAACAGGAACCACCGCCCACAGGGCGCTGGACAGCCACATCCCCATATGATATATACATGGTTGACACCCCCAAAGAAAACAATGGCGATGAGGCAATAGAGCATAAACCCTTAGGGAAGCAACCAAAGCATGGGCGTCATCGGCGCCGCTCTAAGCCCCGCCACAACAATACCGGCACAGGAGACGAAAACAATCCGGATGGTGCCGAAGATGAATACAAACCTGATCAGCTAGCCTGCCCTCGAGCAGGCCGAACAGGAAGACAGGCAGGTTAGCCCAGATGAACAGGCGACGGACGAATACTTGGAGGATGACAACTATATGCCTCACTCCGAAGACGAGGTGAGCCTCGGCGATGATGAATTCGGCGTGCCTGAGGATCCCGTAGAGCAGGAGCGCTTCAAGCGCCGGCTTATAGCCACCGCAAGAAGCCTGAAAAAGAAGCAGCAGCAGCTCAAAGCTGATCAAGATCTGCTCACAGATAGATGGACTGAGGTCCTGGCAGCCGAGGAATACGGACTCGAGCGCCCCACTAAAGGATACCCAAAGCACAAGTTGCCACCTCAACTCGAGGGGGAGGTCCTAACGCCCACACTACCAGCACAGGACGAGGCTGACCGGCCACCTCATGGCCGAGATAAAACGGCGTACCAGCCCAAATACCAGCCCACACCCCGACGCCTATACATTACGGCCCGGGGCAATACGCAGGACCTGCGAGACAGCATCCATAAACCTTGACGCAGCAATTATAAGCATCACAAGAACAATGATGACACCCAAGACACGGCAGTCGATGCCGGATCCCGTGGCTCCCAGTCCGGTCAGCAGAAAAAGAACAATTCGGGCCCATCCGGCCTGGACCGCATACTTGGCCGCCCATGTCAAATTCATGGTACCCCAGGAACGGCAGCCAATCTGTCACACCCTAGCTAGTTCATGCATTAGAGTGTTGCATCATGTCTATTTTTCTCAACAGAAACTTGAAATGGGGATGACAGAACCCCCAGCCCCCTCTGAATCCAACTAGGGTTTACTAAAAATATTTTCAATGAACCTGAAATGCCCTTCTAAAATGCCCATCATTTTTGTCTTGGATCAGAACCTCTGCCAAAAGTGATGCACAATTTTCTAGGTCATCCTAAGGTCTTTGAATTAAATCATAAGTATTTGAATTTGGGCATT
The DNA here is from genome assembly GCF_018294505.1 of Triticum aestivum. Lineage (NCBI taxonomy): Eukaryota > Viridiplantae > Streptophyta > Magnoliopsida > Poales > Poaceae > Triticum > Triticum aestivum. Next base: position 601,514,989 of record NC_057798.1, on the reverse strand, counting down.
TAAAATTTGTAAAATATTTCAAATGCTCAAATAATCATAAACTAAAATGTTTACTGTTGAATATATTCTAAACAGTAGCCATGATTAGTTTCATGATTTTTGTAAGTGTCTAAGTATTTTTAATAAAGCCCTAAAACTACAGAATAATAGAAAACAGAATCAATAATAAAAAGAAGGGAAAGTCTTACCTGGCGCCACCTAGCAGGCCCACCTGCCGGCCCAGCCCAGCCACCGCTCCAGCGAGCTGCTTGGCTTGGCCAGGTAGGCAGGCAGCTGCTCGACGGCGAGCACAGCATGCGTGCCACGCAGCTGCCTGCCGCCTCGCCGCTCCCCTCGTTCAGCTGATGACGGGGAACGACCCCTCTCCCTCTTCCCGACCCCGCAGACACCCGCTCCTCCCCCTAGCTCATCTCCCTCGCTCTCCCGCGCCATGGCTGACGCCACCGCTGCCGCACCCTCGCCGTAGTCGCGCTCTCCGTCAACCCCGCGCTGCGCCACCGTGTCCAGGAGCTTCGCCGCCCTCCGCTCCCTCGAACAAGCCGAGCCCCGAGCGCTCGCTTGCCCTAAAGCCACTGCCCCGACCTCGTTCGACGTCGCCACCGCCGGAGATCCCCTTCGCCGTCGCCGCCGCACCAGCTCATCTTCGACCGCGTCGTCTGGTTCCTCGAGATTGCCGTTAGCCAGGCTACCTCCTCCCCCTTTCCTTTCTCGCTCTCGTGCACCACCGCGAGCACACGTAGCTCACCCGCACGCGTCGCCGCGGAGCTCGTCGCCGACGTGTCTCCGGCTAATCACCAGCCACCCCACCATGTCTAACGCACTCACCGCGTCCCTAGGGGCCTAACGCACCTCATCACGTGCCTCGCCGTGCCCCGTAGCCTCGGATTCGTCTTCACCCAACTCCGGTGACCGCCAAAGTCGTCGCCGGCGACGTCTCCGGCCACCCCGAGCTCAACCACCGCCACCAAGAGCTGCGGCTCGGTCCCAGCTACCTGTAGATGCTCTCCGCCGCCCATTTGGTCGCCGGAGTGCACAAAACCACTCTCGCCGCCACGTTCGGCCTCGCCGGCGGCTAGACGCCGGCGTGTTTGACCTTGACTTTGACTAGGGTGGGTCCAGGTTGACTCCCCTGAGTCTATGACAAGTGGGCCCCCCTTTGCTAATTAACCAGTTTAGATTAACTAAATTTAGTTAGTTAATTAACTACTGACATGCGGGACCCACTGGTCAGTTTGACCTGGACTGGCCTGTTGACCTGCTGAGGTCAGCATGACATCATGCTGACGCAGTAATCCTTTTCTGGAATTAAAATAAATCTAGAATGATTTATAAATTCCAGAAAATACTCCAAACTTTAAAAATTCATAGTAAATCATCTGTAACTCCAAATGCAAAGTTTTATATATGAAAAATGATCAGAAAAATCCAATCTATCCATCTGTACTGGTTTCATGCATGTTTAAGCAAGCTAACCTGATGTTTAGAGAAGAACTAGATAAAGCATTTATAAGGGCCATGTATGAGTTTGAAATTTGAATCTTTGATTCAAAATGGTTCAAACCCATCTGGTTTTAGTGGCATTAGCCCAATGCACTCATGTTTGCCATGTCTCATGCATACATCACATTGTTGCATATTGTTTGGTAATGTTGTGTATCGGTGCTCTTTGCGGCAGGTTCTGCTTCCAAGGAGTACCACGATTACCCTAGCGAAGAACAATATCAGTGCATCGACCCATCAGGCAAGCAACCAACCATTTGATCATATCGATACAATCCCATGTTCTCGCTCCTGCTCTCTTTTACTGCATTAAGACAACGCATTTCAAACTGTTGTGTGCTACGGTAGTTGAACCCATTTCCTCTGCATGACCTGTCATTGCCACAGTAACTAGATGAAACCCACTAGCATGTGTAGGAGTTGATTGAGCCATATGTATGTGTTGTTCCTACCTTGCTGTGCCTGCTATGCTTAGAGTCGTGTCAGGTCTGGTTCATCTGGGTGATGGGCTAGAGTGAAATGATCATGCCGGTAATGAGAGTGATGTGGTGAACACGATTTGGTAAAGGTATCGATGAAAGGCCATGTAGGAGTACATGGTGGGTTGTTTCATTGAAGCCGACCTTAAGCACTGAGATCTGTATGTGTGATTTAAGATACAGCTACTACCATGCATTGGGCCCTGAAATATGACCCCGCTCGACTTCTTATTCACTCTAGTCCAATGTCCAGGAGTTGCAAGTTGTTTTTGGTGTTTGTAGTTTACTGGAGGCCGTGGACAGCGCTGACCCGCGGGGTGGGCTGTGATGCGGTAGGTACGTGGCCGAGAATACCGGGCACCCATTAGGTGTCACGGAACCCTGTACACATCGTTCGGGGCCATATGGGAAACCTCGGCCGGACTCCCTGCGGATGGAACCTGGATAGGCGATAAACCTGGACTAGAGACTTAGGTGTTTAGGTAGGTCGTGGTCTACACCCACGTCGGCTTTCGCTTGAAGTCTGCCGAGCACATGTCGTGTGCAGACACTAAGTGGTGGAAACATGTATGAAGAAGTACACCCATGCAGGGTCAACATTATCTATTCGAATAGCCACGTCCGCGGTAAAGGACTACTTGGTTGCCTATACAGTTCATAGACAAGTAAATGGATACTACTAAAAATCTCAAGATAAGCGTGAGTGCCGAGGATGGCTCTTCCGTAGGATGACGGAGGTGGATCCTCGGTGGTGTACTGAGGTGGTGAGTAGTGGACTCGTGTGCGCAAAACCATTTCAAGTTGGTGTATCGTAGGATAGCTTAGCCAAGAGTCAAAGCTGGCTTGCTGCAATAACCCCACCAACCCCCCTTGATAATGTGCATGTATGTAGGATCTGATGTAAGTCTTGCTGAGTACCTTTGTACTCATGTTGCTTTAATTTACATTTTTCAGAAGACGCTGCAACCCCTTCTGATGGGTTCTTCGTAGACGTTGACATCGATGAGTAGACCGAGGCCCAGGTGGTGATCCTGAGCTTGTGAAGGACCACGTAGTATAGCCAGGCTTTCCCAAGCCTCTTTTATTTTACTAGTTGTCTGTACTCAGACAAGTTACTTCCGCTGTTGGCTTGTATGTCTGTATGACTTGAATGCTGGGTCATGTGACCCATACTTGTGTGTATGATATGTATGGCTCTCTGAGCCTTAATTAAAGTACTGGTGTCGTAGAGTCATGTTGTGATGCCTTGTTGTATTTGCACATATCGAGCATATTGAGTGTATGATTGAAATGCTTGGTATGTGTGGGATCTGACTATCTAGTTGTTTATTCTTAGTAGCCTCTCTTACCGGGAAATGTCTCCTAGTGTCTCCACTGAGCCTTGGTAGCTTGCTACTGCTCCGGAACACTTAGGCTGGCCGGCATGTGTCCTTCTTCGTTCCTGTGTCTGTCCCTTCAGGGAAATGTCACGCGATGGATACCGGAGTCCTGTTAGCCCGCTACATCCCGGTTTACCGGAGTCCTGCTAGCCCAGTGCTACAGCCCGGATTCACTTGTTGATGACCGACACGTTCGATGCTGGGTCATGGACGCATGTCCCTGTAAGTCTGTGCCACTTTGGGTTTACGACTAGCCATGTCAGCCCGGGCTCTTTACCATATGGATGCTAGCGACACTATCATATATGTGTGCCAAAAGGCGCAAACGGTCCCGGGCAAAGGTAAGACGACACCCGTGGGAATACCGTGCGTGAGGCTGCAAAGTGATATGAGGTGTTACATGCTAGATCAATGTGGCATCGAGTCGGGGTCCTGACAGCGTTGGCATCAGAGCCGGACTGCCTGTAGGTTCTCCAAGCCAAACTGGTCGATGTTGAGTCTAGAAATTCTTTAGTTATATGTAGGGGAATTGATTGTGGGATGGAACGTAAGGCTCTTTTTACTTCTCTATCTCATGACATTCTGATCTGAGTCAGTCTATTCTTCCACCGGGGGTTAAGGAATTAGGATCTCTTCTCTCTATCAGGTTCACGTGTTACTAATCAGTAGTACCTTATAGGTTTGATGGTTACAAGCCTAGTTCAGTTCTACTACCCAATATGTGCTAAGATGGACCCAGAACCTTGATATGATGTTGTTGAGTGTCTATGCAATTCTTTGTCAAATGCCTCAAAATCCTTTTTGAGCATTTACAGCCGTTATGCTGTCCAATTTCTGCTAGGAATCTTAATATTTTGTGATTATCATGTTCCAGATGGCGACCCGTCCTCAGAATCAAGTGGTTCGTTTGACTCGATGTCTAGATGTACCCGGCCATACTGCCATGTTGGTCAGGGTAATGACTGAGGCTGGATACCGTTGGTATCCTGAGTACACAGTCGAAGAGCAATTCCGAGACTTTAATCAAAGTCAATATTTTTGCATTGTCAGGATATTTCCATCTTATCCTGGATCTACCGAGCCCCTCCACTGCTCCTATGGACTCGGGGTTACTATTGAGATGGCTGTGCAGGATGCTGCCTACTCTATGATGACCATCATGCGAGTCAGGACTGGCCTATTTCGGGACTCTGACTTCCGGTATATGCCAGCATCACTTCCGGGAGCACAAGGGTATCTCCAGGCTATCTATGCTGACTCCACTCAGGAGGACTCACTGACCTGCACCACTGCACAGTTGCTTGAAGACAAGGACCGTGAAAATCGAGCCTTGAGACTAGAGCTTTTCAATACCCGTGCTGATCATTGGGCCACTTTGACTCGGTTTGCACCGGCTGTGCATGCTGGATACATGGATATGCAAGATCTCTATCCTGTGAGATCTGCTCTGCCAGACGTGATGGATTGGCGTGATGTAGGAGGCATCACCCCACCTCGTGGTCCCCGCAGGCCACCATTTGTTGGTCCAAGACCTCATCCTAGCCCCTATGGTCCACAAGCTCCACGGGACCGACTGTTTCCGGATGATCACGTTGAGCTTCCAGGCTATGGAGGTGACTTTTATGAAGACTACTACGGAGCTGTCTAAGTTAGTAGTAGTATCACTAGTATCGTACTAGCTGTATCGTCCACCGTCCTGCGTGACTCGTGGGATATGACTTAGCTTGTACCGCCTTTCGGAGGTGTAGAAAAATAATGTATAGGAGCTCGGAATGCCTCCGATGAGATGTAATCCTCTTTTCACCATAGTAGTACTTTGTTGGTTCTGTACTAAACCTTGTATGGTGTGTATGACGATGGAATAAAAGAAACAGTTTCTGTATCTACCATGTCATACGGATGCTCATCTTACATTCCAAGTTATCCATTACATTCTACATTTCTATGTCAGAATCCTATCATCCTGGACTAAACCATTGTTTTGTTTTCCTAGGATGGTTAACACCCGCACCAACCCTGCTCCCCCAGAGCAGGCCGAAGGCAGTAGAGTTGGGGGAACAAACCTACCTCACCCTCCCTCTCTGGCCGAAGTTATGCTGGAAGCCGAGAGAAACAAGCGGGAGACTAACCGTTTGTTGGAGCGCATCGAGCAAAACACAGCACACCATCAGAGGAATAACTTGGTGTCACTCAGTGATTTCATCAAGTTACATCCACCCACCTTCCACCACTCTGTCGAGCCTCTCGACGCCGATGACTGGCTTCGCAGTATTACTCACAAACTGCGTTCCGCGCTAGTAGCTGAGGTTGATAAGGTTACCTTTGCTGCCTATCATCTTGAAGGCCCCGCCAGTCTATGGTGGGAGAACTATGGAGCTATGCACCCAGCGGGCCATGTCACTACTTGGGATGAATTCAGCAAGGCTTTCCGTGAACATCACATTCCGGAGGGTCTCATGGACCGTAAATGTGAGGAGTTCTGCAGTTTTACTCAAGGTCGACTCTCTGTGGATGCATACAGCAGGGAGTTCGGTAACCTAGCACGGTATGCAACTGAGGAAGTCTCTACTAATGCAAAGAAGCAAGCAAGGTTCCGCAAGGGACCTAGCCCTGAGCTTCGCCGCGACCTCCGTCTGCATGAGTGCACATCTTTTCAGAAGCTTGTTAACAAAGCCATCAGTGCTGAGTCTGGTCAGACTGATTATGAAGCAACACGCAAGCATGGCCGTGACATGGGTTCCTCATCCGGTGCTGGTCCTCAGAAGCGCCGCGTGTGGGTGCCTAACACTGCCCTGCCACCCAGGTTCACACCGAGGCCGTCCTTTCAGGCGCCTCGCCCCGCTCAACAGTTTGCACCAGCCAAGCCCTATGGTGGTCCAACCAACAATGCTCCTCCATGTACCAGCTCTGTGACTTGTTTTAAGTGTGGGGATCGGGCCACTACCTGCGCGAGTGCCCCCAGACCAACCCCAACCAGTCTGGAAAAGCTGTTGGCCGTGGCAAGCCAACAGGGAAAGTGTTCTACGCCAAGCCGGCCACCGCTGCACGTGGCCATGTCAACTGTATCTCTGCTGAAGAAGCTCAAGAGGATCCCAATGTCGTTCTCGGTACGCTCCTTGTTAATTGCCACCCGGCATCTGTTCTTTTCAATACTGGAGCATCTCATTCTTTCATATCCGAAAATTATGCTCGTTTGCATAACACCGCATTCTGTGACATGCCGTCCACTATGGAAATTTCTACTCCTGGTTCTAGATGGCAAACCTCTAGAGTAAGCCATGGAAATGAAATTCAAGTCGACAGACTTGTTTTTCTCGCATCTTTGATAGCCCTCAAATCTTCGGATATTAATATCATCTTGGGTATGGACTGGATGTCAGCCCATCATGCCAAGATTGATTGTTTCTCTAGGGCTGTTCAACTCACACATCCCTCGGGAAAGATAGTCAATGTCTTGACCCGAGTAGCCAAGCGACAGCTATATTCTCTTAACGCCAGCCCGTTGCCAGACCTCGAAGACGTTCCGGTAGTCCATGACTTTCCGGATGTCTTCCCAGAGGAATTGCCAGGTGTTCCACCTGACAGAGATGTCGAGTTCGTAATAGATCTCATTCCAGGAACTGTCCCAATTTCTAGAAGACCCTATAAGATGGCACCTTTTGAACTAGCCGAACTTAAGAAACAACTCGACGAGTCCTTGAAAAAGGGTTTCATCCGTCCTAGTTCGTCTCCATGGGCTTGCCCCGTCCTCTTCGTCAAGAAGAAGGATGGTACGGACCGGATGGTTGTAGATTATCGACCAGTCAACCTGGTCACAATCAAGAACAAGTATCCGCTCCCCAGGATCAACGACCTGTATGATCAGCTCGCTGGATCCTCCATCTTCTCTAAAATGGATTTGAGGTTGGGCTACCATCAAATCAAAATCAGGAACGGGGACATTCCTAAAACATCCTTTGTCACTCGTTATGGCCAGTACGAGTACACCATCATGTCCTTCGGTTTAACCAACGCTCCAGCCACTTTCTCTCGCTTAATGAACTCAATCTTCATGGAGTATTTGGATAAATTCGTCGTGGTTTACCTCGATGATATACTCATCTACTCCAAGAACGAGGAAGAACATGCCGAACATCTAAGGCTAGTGTTGATGAAACTTCGAGAGCATCGCCTTTATGCCAAGTTCTCCAAATGCGAATTTTGGTTGCCAGAAGTGACCTATCTAGGGCATGTAATTTCTGGTAAAGGTATTGCTGTTAATCCCGAGCGAGTTCAAGCCGTCCTTAATTGGACTCCACCTGAATTGGTCAAGCAAGTTCGGAGTTTCCTTGGCTTAGCGAGCTATTGTCGCTGCTTTGTCGAGAACTTCTCCAAGGTTGCTAAACCTCTAACTGAACTCCTTAAGAAAGATAAAAGGTTCGAGTGGACTCCACAATGTGAGCACAGCTTTCAGGAACTGAAAAGACGCCTGACATCTGCTCCCGTATTGGTACCACCAGATTTCTCTAAGGACTTTGTTATTTATTGCGACGCCTCGCGACAAGGACTAGGTTGCATTCTCATGCAAGATCGTCACGTAATTGCTTACGCTTCACGGCAATTGCACCCACATGAGGAGAATTATCCTACTCATGATCTAGAGCTTGCAGCTGTAGTCTATGCACTTAAAACCTGGTGACATTACCTCCTCGGTAATCATTGCGAAATCTTCACCGATCACCAAAGTCTGAAGTACATCTTCACCCAACCGGATTTGAATCTCAGGCAAAGACGTTGGGTTGAGTTGATCACAGATTTCGACTTAGGGATAACTTACACCCCAGGAAAGGCCAACATTATGGCTGATGCACTAAGTCGTAAATCTTATTGTAACAACCTGATGTTACAACAAGGTCAACCGCTTCTCCATGAGGAATTTCGGAAGCTTAACCTTCACCTTGTTCCTCAAGGCTTTCTTTCCACCTTGGTGGCGAAACCTACTCTTACGGATCAAATTATCGCTGCCCAAAAGCGAGATAAAGGGATATCTAGGATCAAGGAGAACATTGCTAGCAGAGGTGCTAGATGTTTCTCCACAAATGATCATGGTGTTGTGTACTTTGAGAACCGTTTAGTGGTTCCCAAGAACCATCATCTACGGCAGTTGATCCTCATGGAGGCTCATGAATCTCCTCTCACCATTCATCCCGGTAGTACTAAGATGTATCAGGACCTACGCCAGAGGTTCTGGTGGACTAGGATGAAGAGAGACATTGCTCAGTTTGTTGCTAGTTGGGACGTTTGTCGTCGTGTAAAAGCAGAGCATCAACGGCCTGCTAGCACCCTTCAACCCTTAGCTATTCCTGAATGGAAATGGGACAAAATTGGTATGGATTTCATTACCGGTTTTCCCAGGACCAAGAGAGGGAATAACGCTATCTTCGTCGTTGTCGACCGTCTTTCCAAAGTAGCCCATTTCTTACCTGTTCGCGAGAGTATAACCGCTAGTCAATTAGCAGACTTGTACATCTCCCGAATAGTGTCTCTCCATGGTGTTCCACTGGAAATTAACTCGGATCGAGGAAGTCTCTTCACCTCTCGATTTTGGGAAAGTTTCCAAAATGCTATGGGAACCCGCCTTTCCTTTAGCACTGCTTTTCACCCTCAATCAAGTGGTCAAGTAGAACGTGTCAACCAGATTCTAGAAGACATGCTTCAAGCTTCTGTTATCTCATTCGGAATGGACTGGGAGAAATGCCTTCCATTTGCCGAATTTGCTTATAACAACAGCTATCAATCTAGCTTGGGTAAAGCCCCTTTTGAAGTTCTCTATGGACGAAGGTGTCGAACGCCTCTTAACTGGTCAGAAACCGGGGAAAGACAATTCTTTGGCCCGGACATGATCCAGGAAGCAGAAGAGCAAGTTCGCATTGTTCGTGAAAAGTTGAAAACAGCCCAATCTCGTCAAAAGAGTCAATACGACCGAAAACATAAGGCTATGACTTTTGAGGTTGACGAGAAGGCTTACCTTCGGGTTACTCCTCTGAAGGGAACCCATCGTTTCGGTATCAAAGGCAAATTGGCTCCTCGCTACATTGGACCCTTTCGCATTCTCGCTAAACGAGGAGAAGTTGCCTACCAATTGGAACTACCTCCGCATCTCTCCAGAGTCCACGACGTCTTCCACGTTTCTCAACTCAGGGCGTTGCTTCTCGGATCCTATCCGTGGAGTGGACCACGAAACGCTTGATCTTCAAGATAACCTCACGTATCGAGAGTACCCCGTTCGTATCCTCGATCAAGCCGAGCGTACCACTTGACGTCATAATATCAAGTTTATCAAGGTTCAATGGTCGCACCATTCTGAGAAGGAAGCAGCTTGGGAAAGGGAGGATCGTCTTCGACTTGAGTACCCCGCCTTCTTTCCGTAGGAACCTAAATCTCGGGACGAGATTCTTTTGAGTGGGGGTGAGTTGTCACACCCTAGCTAGTTCATGCATTAGAGTGTTGCATCATGTCTATTTTTCTCAACAGAAACTTGAAATGGGGATGACAGAACCCCCAGCCCCCTCTGAATCCAACTAGGGTTTACTAAAAATATTTTCAATGAACCTGAAATGCCCTTCTAAAATGCCCATCATTTTTGTCTTGGTTCAGAACCTCTGCCAAAAGTGATGCACAATTTTCTAGGTCATCCTAAGGTCTTTGAATTAAATCATAAGTATTTGAATTTGGGCATTTAAAATTTATAAAATATTTTAAATGCTCAAATAATCATAAACGAAAATGTTTACTGTTGAATATATTCTAAACAGTAGCCATGATTAGTTTCATGATTTTTGTAAGTGTCTAAGTATTTTTAATAAAGCCCTAAAACTACAGAATAATAGAAAACAGAATCAATAATAAAAAGAAGGGAAAGTCTTACCTGGCGCCAACTAGCAGGCCCACCTGCCGGCCCAGCCCAGCCACCGCTCCAGCGAGCTGCTTGGCTTGGCCAAGCAGGCAGGCAGCTGCTCGACGGCGAGCACAGCATGCGTGCCACGCAGCTGCCCGCCGCCTCGCCGCTCCCCTCGTCCAACTGATGACGGGGAACGACCCCTCTCCCTCTCCCTGACCCCGCAGACACCCGCTCCTCCCCCTAGCTCCTCTCCCTCGCTCTCCCGCGCCATGGCCGACGCCACCGCCGCCGCACCCTCGCCGTAGTCGCGCTCTCCGTCAACCTCGAGCTGCGCCACCGTGTCCAGGAGCTTCACCGCCCTCCGCTCCCTCGAACAAGCCGAGCCCCGAGCGCTCGCTTGCCCTGAAGCCACTGCCCCGACCTCGTTCGACCTCGCCACCGCCGGAGGTCCCCTTCGCCGTCGCCGCCGCACTAGCTCATCTCCGACCGCGCCGTATGGTTCCTCGAGATCGCCGTGAGCCTGGCTACCTCCTCCCCCTTTCCTTTCTCGCTCTCGTGCACCACCGCGAGCACACGTAGCTCACCCGCATGCGCCGCCGCGGAGCTCGTCGCCGACGTGTCTCCGGCTAATCACCAGCCACCCCACCATGTCTAACGCACTCACCGCGTCCCCAGGGGCCCAATGCACCTCACCACATGCCTCGTCGTGCCCCGTAGCCTCGGATTCGTCTTCACCCGACTCCGGCGACCGCCAAAGTCGTCGCCGACGATGTCTCCGGCCACCCCGAGCTCAACCACCGCCACCAAGAGCTGCGGCTCGGTCCCAGCTACCTGTAGATGCTCTCCGCCACCCATTTGGTCACCAGAGTGCACAAAACCACTCTCGCCGTCGCGTTCGGCCTCGCCGGCGGCTAGACGCCAGCGTGTTTGACCTTGACTTTGACTAGGGTGGGTCCAGGTTGACTCCCCTGAGTCTATGACAAGTGCCCCCCCCTCCTGCTAATTAACCAGTTTAGATTAACTAAATTTAGTTAGTTAATTAACTACTGACATGCGGGACCCACTGGTCAGTTTGACCTGGACTAGCCTGTTGACCTGCTGAGGTCAGCATGACATCATGCTGACGCAGTAATCCTTTTCTAGAATTAAAATAAATCTAGAATGATTTATAAATTCCAGAAAATACCCCAAACTTTAAAAATTCATAGTAAATCATCTGTAACTCCAAATGCAAAGTTTTATATATGAAAAATGATCAGAAAAATCCAATCTATCCATCTGTACTGGTTTCATGCATGTTTAAGCAAGCTAACCTGATGTTTAGAGCAGAACTAGATAAAGCATTTATAAGGGCCATGTATGAGTTTGAAACTTGAATCTTTGATTCAAAATGGTTCAAACCCATCTGGTTTTAGTGGCATTAGCCCAATACACTCATGTTTTCCATGTCTCATGCATACATCACATTGTTGCATATTGTTTGGTAATGTTGTGTATCGGTGCTCTTTGCGGCAGGTTCTGCCTCCGAGGAGTACCACGATTACCCTAGCGAAGAACAATATCAGTGCATCGACCCATCAGGCAAGCAACCAACCATTTGATCATATCGATACAATCCCATGTTCTCGCTCCTGCTCTCTTTTACTGCATTAAGACAACGCATTTCAAACTGCTATGTGCTACGGTAGTTGAACCCATTTCCTCTGCATGACCTGTCATTGCCACAGTAACTAGATGAAACCCACTAGCATGTGTAGGAGTTGATTGAGCCATATGTATGTGTTGTTCCTACCTTGCTGTGCCTGCTATGCTTAGAGTCGTGTCAGGTCTGGTTCATCTGGGTGATGGGCTAGAGTGAAATGATCATGCCGGTAATGAGAGTGATGTGGTGAACACGATTTGGTAAAGGTATCGATGAAAGGCCATGTAGGAGTACATGGTGGGTTGTTTCATTGAAGCCGACCTTAAGCACTGAGATCTGTATGTGTGATTTAAGATACAACTACTACCATGCATTGGGCCCTGAAATATGACCCCGCTCGACTTCTTATTCACTCTAGTCCTCTGTTCAGGAGTTGCATGTAGTTTCTGGTGTTTGTAGTTTACTGGAGGCCTTGGACAGCGCTGACCCGCGGGGTGGGCTGTGATGCGGTAGGTACGTGGCCGAGAATACCGGGCACCCGTTAGGTGTCACGGAACCCTGTACACATCGTTGGGGGCCGTATGGGAAACCTCGGCCGGACTCCCTGCGGATGGAACCTGGATAGGCGATAAACTTGGACTAGAGACTTAGGTGTTTAGGTAGGTCGTGGTCTACTCCCACGTCGGCTTTCGCTTGAAGTCTGCCGAGCACATGTCGTGTGGAGACGCTAAGTGGTGGAAACATGTATGAAGAAGTACACCCCTGCAGGGTAAACATTATCTATTCGAATAGACGCGTCCGTGGTAAAGGACTACTTGGTTGCCTATACAGTTCATAGACAAGTAAATGGATACTACTAAAAATCTCAAGATAAGCGTGAGTGCCGAGGATGGCTCTTCCGTAGGATGACAGAGGTGGATCCTCGGTGGTGTATTGAGGTGGTGAGTAGTGGACTCGTGTGCGCAAAACCATTTCAAGTTGGTGTATCGTAGGATAGCTTAGCCAAGAGTCAAAGCTAGCTTGCTGCAATAACCCCACCAACCCCCCTTGATAATGTGCATGTATGTAGGATCTGATGTAAGTCTTGCTGAGTACCTTTGTACTCATGTTGCTTTAATTTACATTTTTCAGAAGACGCTGCAACCCCTTCTGATGGGTTCTTCGTAGATGTTGACATCGATGAGTAGACCGAGGCCCAGGTGGTGATCCTGAGCTTGTGAAGGACCATGTAGTATAGCCAGGCTTTCCCAAGCCTCTTTTATTTTACTAGTTGTCTGTACTCAGACAAGTTACTTCCGTTGTTGGCTTGTATGTCTGTATGACTTGAATGCTGGGTCATGTGACCCGTACTTGTGTGTATGATATGTATGGCTCTCTGAGCCTTAATTAAAGTACTGGTGTCGTAGAGTCATGTTGTGATGCCTTGTTGTATTTGCACATATCGAGCATATTGAGTATATGATTGAAATGCTTGGTATGTGTGGGATCTGACTCTCTAGTTGTTTATTCTTAGTAGCCTCTCTTACCGGGAAATGTCTCCTACTATCTCCACTGAGCCTTGGTAGCTTGCTACTGCTCCGGAACACTTAGGCTGGCCGGCATGTGTCCTTCTTCGTTCCTGTGTCTGTCCCTTCGGGGAAATGTCACGCGATGGATACCGGAGTCCTGTTAGCCCGCTACAGCCCGGTTTACCGGAGTCCTGCTAGCCCAGTGCTACAGCCCGGATTCACTTGCTGATGACCGACACGTTCGATGCTAGGTCATGGATGCCTGTCCCTGTAAGTCTGTGCCACTTTGGGTTTACGACTAGCCATGTCAGCCCGGGCTCTTTACCATATGGATGCTAGAGACACTATCATATACGTGTGCCGAAAGGCGCAAACGGTCCCAGGCAAAGGTAAGACGACACCCGTGGGAATACCGTGCGTGAGGCCGCAAAGTGATATGAGGTGTTACATGCTAGATCGATGTGGCATTGAGTCGGCGTCCTGACACAATCATACCAATAGAGAATGCCGGATCTTCAAACAAGTTGGCCGGTCACGTGCCGGAAACAATAAGAAGGGGTCTCAAAGCAATAAAGACAACGAGGAGCCCAGACCATCAAGCATTATAGGGCAAAAGAAATTTCTCCGCAAACCAACAAGGTGAACATGATAAACACCATCCACATCCCCAAATGGGAACGAATGTGTACTCTTCGGGGCGTTGACTCAACAAAGCAAATCGCCCCAGGGTACAAAAATATGGCCGATCATCTTCAATCATACAGATCGTCCAGCCAATTTCAACCATGGCAATTCACTTGCACTTATCCTCGACCCAATAGTTGGTGGGTTCCACCACATACGAGCCCCTATTGGCAGAGACAACAGCCCAAACTTGCTGCACCAGGACATAGTGCACCAGATAGGTTTTGATCGCTCGAGGATCAAACCCGCTAAAAACATATTCTCAAGATGGTGTACCAGGTGCAAAGGTCAGTCTTACAGGCCCACCACCCTGGAGGTTGTCTTCGGATCACCAAACAATCACCACACCGAAGAGTCAGTCTTCGACATTGTCCCCCTATACAGTAACTATTACGTACTGCCGGGGCGAACCGTGTTGGCTTGATTCAACGCGGTACCACACCGTGCCTATGGCAAGCTTAAAATACCAAGCCCACGTGACATAGTCACAATTACGGGCAAGGCCGAACTCCACCCCGGCACCGGAAAGTATACCGCCACTGAAGCAACGAGTTGTGCCTTTTTATCAAACCTTGATTCGACAGCCAACCTCCCGGACACCAACAAAGGAGTCCGAACTACTTTACGGCATGATAGCCCGGCTCGACCAGGCTTCAATTAAGTACTCCGACATAGGCTGGGGAGGGCCCCGTGGTTCAACTGCTCCATGACACACAAATGTCTCTAAGCATTTTCTTTACAGGCTCACTTTTGTGCAGAACAGGACTGGCGACATGGAATCAGCTTGGATGCACAAAGAGGGAATATATAAATATTCCCCCAGAAGACAATCCGAATACACTTCGGATCCGTACACAACTTCCTCCCACCCGGTTTCAACAGGTTCCGCCATCATACCTCTTTTTATAGTATAAACCATACTCATACGCATAGATGTGTCACTCGGCTACAACCTATAGAGTTACATGACACTTACCGGCGGTCATTCCTCATTGTTAACTTTTTCGTCATAACGGCATCTACACATCGTGTCATGCCCTAATATGCTGGGGGCTTCATTATACCCATACTATGGCAACAAAGTCCGGCCACCTTCTTGGTCGCTCGGCACCCTGAACTTATAGCATTATATGCATCAGCTCCGAATCATGTCTTGGGTCATTAGTTGGGTTTCCCGGCTCCCATGTTTTGGTACCTTACATTCCGCTATATCGGCTAAGGTAGCGCTGGGAGAACTACTGTGATTGTGTCCCAGTTCTTCCGGACGAGCACCTCAGTAGAGAAAGCCGAAAACTGACTGTCATGATACGGTGAGAGCTGGTCAGCTGTTCGAGAGGTTGTAAAATCTTTAAGGATTTATTCCGCATAATGCCATAAAAAATGCAGAGTGCGACGGATCGGTCTCCCGATCAGGTGCTGTTAGAGCCCCTCGTCCGGTCTTCCGAACACCAGGGGCTGCGCCTACCTTACTTAAACTCCTATGGCTAAGTGAGAGTGATAAAGCCCTATAGTCTGATTGCATGGTTCGTTGTGCTGAACACCTCCTTCAAGGACCCAAAATGGGATAAAGAGTGTTCAGGTTTATCCCGAACACCCCCGTACTTTCTACGTGGGGGCAGAAGCCAACGACTGGCCAACTCTCAGGATTAATATATATAAAACGGCCGCACAGGAAGAAAAACTTTCATATAACAGGCAATACATAATAAAAGTAACAGCGTCCCGCCTTACAAAGGACAGCATAATTGTCTTCAGGGAAATACAATGTCTTTGGTACATTGCTCCGCCACAAGGCGGGCTCCTTTCAGGACACCATCATAATATAATTCAGGCTTGCGGTGCTCCTTACCCTCCGGCGGTCCCTCAGTCATCAGCTTTTCAGCATCAAGCTTCCCCCAGTGCACTTCCGCACGGGCAAATGCCATTCGTGCACCTTCTATACAGACCGACCACTTAACGACTTCGAGCCGAGGGCAAGCACCCACAATCTGCTTCACGAGCCCGAAGTAACTGCTTGGAATTGGCTCGGCGGGCCATAGGCAGACAACTAAGTCCTTCATGGCTAGTTCGGCCGCCTTGTGCAGTTCGATCAGCTACTTCAGTTGATCGACAAATGGCACTGGATAATTCGGCGCCAAATACTGCGACCAGAAATG
This sequence comes from Triticum aestivum, assembly GCF_018294505.1. Lineage (NCBI taxonomy): Eukaryota > Viridiplantae > Streptophyta > Magnoliopsida > Poales > Poaceae > Triticum > Triticum aestivum. The sequence goes on along the minus strand of NC_057798.1, from coordinate 601,498,761 downwards.
CTTTTCCATAGTCTTCTTCTCCTTAGCTCGGTAGAATTGAGCAGCATCAGATATGCTGCATGGCAGCTCCGCAAACGCCCCTGGAGAAATAAGAATTCAATTTGTCACCTTGAATTTCTCCTGTTACTACATAAAAATCGCTTTGAATAAGAAAAAGCCTTACCGACCGCAATCCTCCTCGCCTCCTGAATTTCCTTAAGAGAACCTTGGGCTTCCTCCCGAGCATCATTTGCGGCTTGGAGAGCTTGGGCGAGTTCAGACTCTTCCCTGATAGACTCTGCTCCAAAGTCTCGCTTTTCTTCACGGCCTCCTGGAGCTCTCGTTCAGCTTCAATGACCCTGGCCTCGTGTTTCTCACGAAGAGCCTGCTCCGCGGCGGCCTTCTTTTCGGCTTCGGCCACAACCTTTTTAAGCGCCTCAATTTCGGCATTTGCCCCTAGGGCACACAATACAAATAATTTCATCAGGCACACATACTCATTTGTGCTAAACTCAACAAGGTTACGACATACCTTGCTTGTCCTCCAACTGCTTCTTCACTCGTCCAAGTTCCTCTTCGGCCCACTCCAGGCTCTGCTTCAGTCCGGATACTTTTGAAGTATGAGAGGTGGTAGTCGCTACAGACGCCTGTTTATAAAGGAAGAGATATATGTCATCAGATGAGTCTCCTGTGACGCGGAAATTTGATCCCATGTCCGGTTCTCTCTTTCACCAGACAGTGTATCAGGGGCTACTATCCATACTATGACAATCTTCAAAAGCTCCTAAAACATACCTCAAAGCCTTTTATAAGGCTATTGCAGGATTCATTCAGTCCGCTCTTAGCGGACTGGATCTTTTCAATCACCGCACCCATAAGGGCGCGATGTTCATCAACGATGGAAGCACTCTTTAGCGTCGTCGATAAGCTGCCCTGCACTTCTAGATGGACAGAGGTTGTCGGCGGAGCGGGCTCACCTCCTTCAGTCAAGGGGGGCTGCTTGCCTGATCCTGGAGCCTCAAAGGTCTCTGGGACCGTGTCCGGCTGTGGGCCAATTCTAAGATCGCCCCCGCTGTCGACGCTCATGGGAGCCGTCGCTCCCGTGTATCCGGCCCCAGAGGTGTGCCCTCCCTAGTCTGGGTCCTTCTGGGACAACACCTCGGTGTCATGCCCAGGCTTCGAGGAAGGAGCCTCCGGAGGCGTCTCGCTCTCTAGGGCTCCGAGCTCAACGAATCCTCCGATGAGGACTGCTTGGCGCAAGACCTCGCCGGGCTGCACAAAGTGTGGCGCAAGTTAAAATATTACACCTTAGTGATCCTGGACGCGTAGGCGTGTTCGGGTTTCATGTACTCATGAGTTTACCAGGGGCTGGGCCCTAGGATCCCACTCTGGGCTGCTATTGGTAGCCGTGGTGGACGCCTCTGAAAGGGGGGTTTTCCCCTCTTGGGCGATTCAGCCTCCAAGGATGAGGAGGCCGTACTTTTCTTTCCTCCCCCCCATGGGGGACTCATCTTCTTCCTCCACCTTGTCATCTTCGGAGGAAGGATGGGTGTTGGAGTCTTCGGATTTTGTGTCTGAAGCACCGCAGTGACGGAGGCCGCTCTGGGTCTCCTTGGCCTCCTTGAAGGCCTCTTTCTTCGGCGCCTTGTAAGGCGCTGGGACCAGCATCTTTGTCAGAAGTGGTCCTGCCGGTTCTTCTGGAAGCGGGGCCAGACAATGTATCGGCCCTGCCTTCTTCGTCCATTCCTGGGGTAATTGTGGAAAGCATGATGAAGCGTCTTCCTCAGGATACGCCAGCTAAACATGGATGGACAAAACATAGCGATAACTTACCGGACTTGCGGGGCGGGACAGTTGATACCCACGGTCCTCGGCGGAGTCCGGCCACGGTTTGCCGGACTTGAAGAGCACCTTCCAGATATCCTTGTGCAAGGAGCCGTAGAGCTCCCGCAGGGTCTGGTGCTTGGCCGGGTCGTGTTCCCACAAATTACAGGTCCGGTGTTGGCAAGGAAGAACTAGGCGAACTAACATCACCTGGACTACATTGACGAGTTTGATGTCCTTATCTACCATGCCCTTGACGCACGTTTGGAGCACCGACAACTCATCGGACGAGGACCAGTTCAGGCCCTTCTTGGGCCTGGATGTGAGCCGCATGGGGGCCCGGATCTGAATTCGGGAGCAGCGGCCCACTTTTTGCCGCGCGGCTCAGTGATGTAGAACCACTGCTGCTGTCACTCCTTGACGGAATCATTGAAGGTGCCTATCGGCCATGTGACCTTGGGCATCTTGCTCACCATGGCGCCTCCGCACTCAGCGTACTCGCTATTCACCACCTTGGGCTTCACATTGAAGATCTTCAGCCATAAGCCAAAGTGTGGCGAAATACAGAGAAAGGCCTCACACGCGACGATAAACGTCGAGATGTTGAGGAAAGAATTAGGGGACAGATCATGAAAATCCATCCCGTAATAATACATGATGCCGCGAACAAATGGGTGAAGGGGAAACCCGAGCCTGCAGACAAAATGAGGGAGAAACACAACCCTCTCGTGAGGCTCCGGATTAGGGACGATCTGTCCTGCCGTCGGAAGACGGTGGCCGGTTTTCTTGGCCAAGTACCCGGCCTTCCGAAGCTTTTTGATATCCTTCTCCTGGACGGTAGAGGCCATCCACTTGCCTCCTGCTCCGGATCCGGACATTTTCGGAGAACCTCTTTTGGTGGAGAAGACGAGCGCTTGGGCGCTAGGGCTCGAGTGGAAGGGAATGGACGAGCGGAAGGAGAAGGCGTGGGTGAAGAAGAAGAGGCCTTATCTATTTATAGAGGCAATAAAAACTTTACGCCTCCCCGCTTGCCTGATAGAACCTGCTCGTTCCCCACTCGCCACGATTGGCGGTACGGTTGGGTTACCCACACCCGTATTGATGAGAGTCCCATGATAAGGGGGACACGATCTCTGCTTCGACAAAACATGCCCAGAAAACCGCCTCGCAATATGCGTAGTAGCTGATTGAGAAACGGTTCGGATAAGGACCGGGCCACAATGTGATATCAAGTTATGAAAAACTGTCAGCAGATTCGGTTCGTGAAAAATTATGCCCTCTACGGTGGTGTGTGGAAATTATTTTGCAGAGCTGTACACGATCCTTGTGTTCAAAATCTTCTATGGAGTATTCGGAGATGGAACCCGCCTTGCAATGCCGAAGACAATCTGCGCGCCGGACTCATCGTCATTGAAGCCAGGTTCAGGGGCTACTGAGGGAGTCCTGGACTAGGGGGTATCCGGACAGCCGGACTATATACTTTGGCCGGACTGTTGGACTATGAAGATACAAGATTCAAGACTTCGTCCCGTGTCCGGATGGGACTCTCCTTTGCGTGGAAGGCAAGCTTGGCGATTCGGATGTTAGATCTCCTTCTTTGTAACCGACTCTGTGTAACCCTAGCCTCCTCCGGTGTCTATATAAACCGGAGGGTTTAGTCCGTAGGACAAGAACAATCATAATCATATGCTAGCTCTTAGGGTTTAGCCTCTACGATCTCGTGGTATATCAACTCTTGTAATACTCATATCATCAAGATCAATCAAGCAGGAAGTAGGGTATTACCTCCATCGAGAGGGCCCAAACCTGGGTAAAACATTGTGTCCCCTGCCTCCTGTTACCATTAGCCTTAGATGCACAGTTCGGGACCCCCTACCTAAGATCTGCCGGTTTTGACACTGACATCGGGCTTCTAGCAAGAACCATTCGTACCTACGCATCAAAACCACAATGATTTTTCGTCAAGTGTGTTGTTTTAACCTTTAACAAGGACCGGGCGTAGCCACACTCAATTCAACTAAAGTTAGAGAAACACACACTCACCAGCCACCTATGTGCAAAGCACGTCGGTAGAACCAGTCTCGCGTAAGCGTACGCATAATGCCGGTCTGAGCCGCTTCATCCAACAATACCGCCGAATCAAAGTATGACATGTTGGTAAGCAGTATGACTATTATCATCCACAACTCTTTATGTTCTACTCGTGCATATAACATATATGCATAGACCTGGCTCAGATGCCACTGTTGGGGAACGCAGTAATTTCAAAAAAATTCCTATGATCAAGCAAGATCTATCTATGTGATGTATAGCAACAAAAGGGGAGAGTGTGTCCACGTACCCTCGTAGACCAAAAGTGGAAGCGTTATGACAATGCGGTTGATGTAGCCGTACATCTTCACGATCTGACCGATCTTAGCACCGAACGTACGACACCTCCATGATCAACACACGTTCAGCTCGGGGATGTCCCTCGTACTCTTGATGCAGTTGAGGCCGAGGGAGAGTTTCGTCAGCACGACGGCGTGGTGATGGTGATGATGAAGTTACTGGCGCAGGGCTTCGCCTAAGCACTACGATGATATCGAGGTGTGTAATTGTGGAGGGGGGCACCGCACACGGCTAAACAATGTCAACTTGTGTGTCTATGGGGTGCCCCCTCCCCCATATATAAAGGAGTGGAGGAGGGGAGGGCTGGCCCTCTATGGCGCGCCCTAGAGGAGTCCTACTCCCACCGGGAGTAGGATCCCCCCTTCCCTAGTTGGACTAGGAGAGAAGGAAGGGGGGGGAGAGGGAGGAAGGAAAGCGGGGGCCGGCCCCCCACCCAATTCGGATTGGGCTTGGGGGGCGCCCTCCACCTGGCCGCCTCTTCCTCTCTCCCACTATGGCCCAATAAAACCCATATACTTCCCGGGGGGTTCCGGTAACCTCCCGGTATTCTGGTATATGCCCGAACTCAGCCGGAACCATTCTGATGTCCAAACATAGGCTTCTAATATATCAATCTTCATGTCTCGACCATTTTGAGACTCCTCGTCATGTCCGTGATCACATCCGGGATCCGAACTACCTTCGGTACATCAAAACACATAAAATCATAATACCAATCGTCATCAAACGTTAAGCGTGCGGACCCTACGGGTTCGAGAACTATGTAGACATGACCGAGACACGTCTTCGGTCAATAACCAATAGCGGAACCTGGATGCTCATATTGGTTCCTACATATTCTACAAAGATCTTTATCGGTCAAACCGCATAACAACATACGTTGTTCCCTTTATCATCGGTATGTTACTTGCCCGAGATTTGATCGTCGGTATCTCAATACCTAGTTCAGTCTTGTTATTGGCAAGTCTCTTTACTCGTTTCGTAATACTTCATCCCGCAACTAACTCATTAGTTACAATGCTTGCAAGGCTTATAGTGATGAGTATTACCGAGAGGGCCCACAGATACCTCTCCGAAACACGGAGTGACAAATCCTAATCTCGATTTATGCCAACCCAACAACACCTTTGGAGACACCTGTAGAGCACCTTTATAATCACCCTTCTACGTTGTGACGTTTGATAGCACACAAAGTGTTCCTCCGATATTCGGGAGTTGCATAATCTCATAGTCTGAGGAACTTGTATAAGTCATGAAGAAAGCAGTAGCAATGAAACTAACATGATCATAATGCTAAGCTAACGGATGGGTCATGTCCATCACATCATTCTCCTAATGATGTGACCCCATTCATCAAATGACAACACATGTCTATGGTTAGGAAACTTAACCATCCTTGATTAACGAGCTAGTCAAGTAGAGGCATACTAGGGACTATATGTTTTGTCTATGTATTCACACATGTACTAAGTTTTCGGTTAATACAATTCTAGCATGAATAATAAACATTTATCATGAATTAAGGAAATAAATAATAACTTTATTATTGCCTCTAGGGCATATTTCCTTCAAGAATACCTTGTGTGTTATCAAACATCACAATGTAACTGGGTGATCATAAAGATGCTCTACAAGTATCTCCAAAGGTGTTTGTTGAGTTGGCCTAGATCAAGATTATGATTTGTCACTCTGAGTATCGAAGAGGTATCTCTGGGCCCTCTCGGTAATACACATCATAAGAAGCCTTGCAAGCAAATGACTAATGAGATAGTTACAAGATGATGTATTATGAACGAGTAAAGAGACTTGCAGGTGACGAGATTGAACTAGGTATAGAGATACCGATGATCGAATCTCGGGCAAGTAACATACCGATGGACAAAGGGAATTATGTATGTTGTCATAATGGTTCAACCGATAAAGATCTTCGTAGAATAGAGCCAATATGGGCATCCAGGTTCTGCTATTGGTTATTGACCGGAGAGGTGTCCCGGTCATGTCTACATAGTTCTCGAACTCGTAGGGTCCGCACGCTTAACGTTCATTGACGATATAGTGTTATATGAGTTATATGATTTGGTGACTGAATGTTGTTTCGAGTCCCGGATGAGAACACGGACATGACGAGGAGTCTCGAAATGGTCGAGAGGTAAAGATTGATATATAGAACGATGGTATTCAGACACCAAAAGTGTTTCGGAGAAAACCGGATAGTCATCAGATCACCGAAAGGGGTTCTGGGAGGCCCCGGGAGGTCTATGGGTCTAATGGGCCAAGGGGAGGCAAACACCAGCCACAAAGGGACTGGCGCGCCCTCTCCCTGGCCGCCAGCCCTAGAAGAAGGAAAGGGGGCGCCAGCTCCTCCTGCCTTTTCCCCCTTGTGGGAGAAAGGAAGGGGGCGCCACCTCCCCCTTCCTTCCCCTTGGCGCCAATAGAAGGAAAGGGGCGGCCTAGGGAAAGCCCAAGTAGGATTCTGACCTACTTGGGTGCCTCTGGCCTCTTCCCTCTCCCTCCTTCCTATATATATGTGGGAGGGGCGCCTAGCACACCCCAGACAATTGCCTAGCCGTGTGCGGCGCCCCCCTTCACCATTTACACCCTCGGTCATATTTTCGTAGTGCTTAGGTGAAGCCCTGCGGAGATCACTTCATCATCACTGTCACCACACCGTCATGCTGTCGGAACTCATCCACTACCTCGTCATCTCACTGGATCAAGAAGGCGGAGGACGTCACCAAGCTGAATGTGTGCTAAACGCAGAGGTGTTGTACGTTCGGTACTCGATCGGTTGGATCGCGAAGAAAGTTCGACTACATCAACCGCGTTGTCAAACGCTTCCGCTTACAGTCTACGAGGGTACGTAGATGCACTCTCCCCTCTCTTTGCTATGCATCTCCATGGATAGATCTTGCGTGTGCTTAGATTTTTTTCCATGCAAAGATCCCAACAGCCCCCTGGCTTGTGCCCCCCCCCCCACCGGGAGTCCACTGACCTCCCTCTCAGCTCTATAAATCCTCAAATATTCCAAAACCACTAGAAGCGTCTAGCAAAATACTTTTCCGCCACCACAACCTTCTGTTCCTGTGAGATCCCATCTTGGGGCCTTTCTCGGCATCCTGTCAGAGGGGGATTCGATCATGGAGGGCTTCTACATCAACTCTATTGCCTTTCCGATGAAGCGTGAGTAGTTTACCACAAACCTACGGGTCCATAGCTAGTAGCTAGATGGCTTCTTCTCTCTCTTTGATCTTCAATACAATGTTTTCCTCGATGTTCTTGGAGATCTATCCGATGTAATCTTCCTTTGCGGCGTGTTTGTCGAGATCTGATAAATTGTGGATTTATGATCAAATTGTCTATGAATATTATTTGAATCTTCTCTGAATTCTTATATGCATGATTTGATATCTTTATATTTCTCTTTGAATTATAGGTTTGGTTTGGCCAACTAGACTGGTTTTTCTTGCAATGGGAGAGGTGCTTAGTTTTGGGTTCAATCTTGTGGTGTCCTCACCCAGTGACAAAGTAGGGGTAGTGAGGCACGTATTCGTATTGTTGCCATCAAGGGTAAAAAGATGGGGTTTTCATCATATTGCTTGAGATCATCCCTCTACATCTTGTCATCTTGCTTAAGGCGTTACTCCATTCTTTATGAACTTAATACTCTAGATGCATGTTGGATAGCGGTCGATGTGTGGAGTAATAGTAGTAGATGCAGGCAGGAGTTGGTCTACTTGACACGAACATGATGCCTATATGCATAATCATTGCCTTGGATATCGTCATAACTTTGCGCTTTTCTATCAATTTCTCGACAGTAATTTGTTCACCCACCGTATTATTTTCCTTCAAGAGAGAAGTCTCTAGTGAAATATATGCCCCCGGGTCTATTTTCCGTCATATATTTTCAGATCTATAATCCAAAAAAAACCAAAAATACCTTGTTGCAATTTATTTACTTTTATTTTGTTTTACATTTTAGTAATCTTTTATATCTATCTCTATTAGATCTCACCTTTGCATATGACCGTGAAGGGATTGACAACCCCTTTATTGCGTTGGGTGCAAGTGTTTGATTGTTTGTGCAGGTGCATAGATTGGAGAATTGCTTGTATCTTGATACCTTAGTTCTTAACTAAGGGAAATACTTATATCTACTTTGTTGCATCACCTTTTCCTCTTCAAGGGAAAAACCAACGCAAGCTCGAGAAGTAGCATGGTATCATGAGCACTTATATGAGTAGGTGCAGGTTACGATCTAGATCACATGTGATTATGAGGGTTGATGTTCTTGCTATGCTTCCCTCGAGTGTTGCATCAGTTCAATTCATCGACAACATGGTGTCGCTTTGTTACAAGGTTCTGACAATCGATCGGCTCTGGCTGTCAATGATCTGCTAACAGTTCCTTGGGCTTCAATAGTTGAGAATAGTGAACCATCACATACACAAAAGGGTGCCAAAGATGGATGATCTTCTAGGGGGGCACGCGTATTGACGAAGTTTAGTGTCGGGCTAGAGATTTTTAATTAAGTCTCTTGTTTCACACACCCGAAACTTAATCTAGCATCAAGAATCATAGCCTAAATTGTGGATGTAGGCTAGTATTAATTGTTAAAACTACTTAACCACGTAACTATTTAAAAAACCGATTAGAGGTTATCTAACTTGGTTTTGCAGGGTATGCATATCATGTGGTATAACCTTCGTCATGATAATGAGTTTATGTATGAGATGGTTATATGTTGTAATGTTAAGTGGCCTGCGCGTGACGGCATGATGGCTGGATCCACAAGATTGCCACGTTAATGTAAATATCATAGAGATAGCCTACAAGTTACAGGTGACGATGGCAAACGTACACGGAGGACCCCGTTGAGGAGCTATAATTCCGTGCCATGGTGGAATATCTGAAATTTGGTGCCACAACAATGTTTTCTGAAATGATCGCCATGGAAATATTTTCTGAAATTGCAGCCACGACACCGTTTTTGAAGCAGTTGCCATGACAATGAAATATTGGCCATCACGACGCTTGAACTGAAGATTGAAGATGATCACGGGGATTCTCGGCGCCTAGGGCTATACCATATCATGCTTGTATGAACCGCCTGAGATGTTTATTCCTTTGTTGTTTGCACCCTTTGATTGTGCAATAGTCAATTATTAGGGTGATATCTCATAGTAAATATCAAGTTAAAAGGTGTTGTTCCCAGTGTTGCAACTGTCTATAACACGTAGCGTTCCGGAGTGCGTGATGTCCACATGAGTAAAAATGGGACGTGAGGTGTAAGACGGAACTGGTCAGACCAAGTTAGCAAATAACACTTGGTTTTCTTGACGTTCTAGCAGAATCATTCTGAGTTCGAAGCACGAAGCATCGAAATATGAACAAGAGTAATATGGTGATTTGACCAGCAATAGTTTGCCCACCGGTCAAAATTCTCGTCATCAGTGATGTCCACATAAATGGCTAAGAACTAGATCATGGTCTTGAATCACTCACTTTGGTTATGAGAGATTACTTTATATTAAAATTTGTTTAAACACTAGTGCAACATTAATTATAAATAAATGTCTAAACGAATTATTTGTCTATCATTGTAGATTAGTGTCTCGCAATATGTTCAGCTTAGCCCCTATATTAGAGAAAGAAAAGTTGGTTGCTAATGGTGAAAACTATGCGGATTGGATCTGGAACCTGAGATTTGTTCTCAGGAGTGATAAGAAGGAATACATGCTAGATCAACCCTTGGGTGATACTCCCAAAAAGGATGGGGCACCAGAAGAAGTTGTTGCTTATGCTGCTCGTAGTGATGACTATGATTCAGTCTAGTGCCTCATGTTAACTTTGATGGATCCTGAACTACAAAATAATTTTCAATGATCCACTACTCAATTTATAATTGGATCACTGGAACTTCTGTATAAGAAGCAGGCAAGGACCGAGCGTTTTGAATTAACCAAGGCCTTGATTGAATGCAAGATGAAAGAGGGTTCCTCAATGAGTGAGCATAGTGAGGCTTTATGACTATGTTGATAGACTAACTTCTCTGGAATTTGGAATTCCGCCGACACTCGGTATAGATTTTGTTCTTGCTTACTCCCCCATATTACGATGTCTTTATCATGAATAACAACATGAATGAGATGGAGAAAAGTGTAAATGAGTTGTTACCTATGCTCAAAACTACGGAAGCTGGAATGCAAAAAACAAGAAAGTGTCGATGGTCAACAAGACCACTAGTTTTAAGAAGAAGGGCAAGTCAAAGAAGAAGTAATCTACTGAAGCTGGTAAGATCGAGTCTCAAAAGAAGAACAAGACCGGAGCCTCTAAAGAGACTTGATGTTTCTACTTCAAGCAGAAGGGACACTAGAAGCGTAACGACAAGAAGTATTTGGCGGATAAGAAGAATGGTTCTTCTAGTAAAGTTATAATCGTTATGCAAAGTTAATGTTATTCTAATTGTAAATTTTTGTATGTCATGAGTATTTGATACTAATCGGTTGCTCTCATTTTGCAAATTGATACAGGGAATACATAAAGCTCACAATGAGAGAAGAAATGAAGTCGTGATACAAGTCGAGAATGGTGATGTGATCGCTACTCGGAGACCGTCAAAGTCATGTCTTTACCTTATCTTCGAGATTTATCTTAGAAATTAAAATAATAGTTATTTTACTTCAAAGTTATGGAATGCATTATCCCATGGATTATGCGATGGATATTCTTATAAGTTTAAAATAGTAGTTGTTCATATTATTACGAGAATATGGTTTTTTTATTAAACCTATTTTGTGATGGTTTATTCATGATGAATCTTTAAGTTTGTTATCTATAACATTAAAAGCTAAACGTCTTGAGAAGACTGATAAAACCACTTGTGTGGGGCGGTGCTTGGTTATATCGAATAATTAACTCTTCATAAAGATGAAGTGTGAAAGTCTTTTATTTGAATTGACTAAATGCATTGTAATGTATAAAGTCTGATGAATATAACAGGGTGCGGTGAATAGTTATACTTCATCAATATTATAATAAATATGATTTACTTGATAAGGATTGAAATTTTTCAAAACAATTCAAAGAAATTTAGGATGAAGAAATAATATCATTATGACAAAAGATAACTAGGATTCTTCTTTCATGAAGAAATATATCTAAAGTCATAAGTTAAGCAAGCAATTAATAATCATAGACTTATTATTGTCAACCTGCTCTTATCAAATTTTGGGGATTTATAGATAAAGACAACATTATATTCACTAAATAGATGCACCATCTAAAGAGTCTGCTAGAACTATAAAGAGTTATAGAAGTATTATTAGACCAATGTTTGATCGTAGATTTTGTCTTCCTATTACAAAATTTAAAAGAAAAAAAATGTTTGTCAGGGATATTTATCGAGAAAAGGTTTTCTAAGGAGTAAGTGGGAGGATGATGCAGTTTTTTGAGATTACTGTATATCTGGCTTAAAGTTATTACAAAATTAAACCAGAAATATTTTGGAAATAGTTTGTTGAAAAACTAAGCAAATAAACTACCACATTAGACGTAGAGCTTCAGTTAAAGACTGTAATAAAATGCAAAGGTCGGGAAAGAATATAGAATCTACTGAATATTTCATCCTGGAAGAAGATGAAACCTGAGCACTACACGGAAGCAGCGATCGCGCCCAACTAGAGAGGTATTACTCAGACCATTGAAGTCCAAAGTGAAGTCCATATGATAGGAACAAGTTTTAACTTGGAGAGACCTTCAATAGGTAAATTTATGGATCTTAGAATATTTATGGATTGTGGTCCTAAAAGAAAAGTTTTACAAAAGGAGTTTTATAGAAATGGAAGAATTGATCTTGTCAAATCTTCAAGTTAGTAGCAATACTAGAAGTATGAATGGAATACAATGGTAAGTGTTGTATTGTTGATATACAATAGATGAGTGACAAAACTATTTTGAAAAGAGATTTAAGAGGAATGTATGCAAGATACAATCTAAAGGTTTTGTTAGGAATGCCCGAATGATATAAATATTTCAAGCCATGAGTATGATTTGAAATTATATATAGAGTGGAGGTATTGGCCCTTTTCTCTACACAAGTTTTAGGTGCTTCCTCTAGCCCAATACTACTAGTTCTAATTGAAATAATTAGATCTAGTTCTAGTTCCTCTAATCCTCATAATTAGAATCCCTGAGTGGCTCTAATATCCTCCTCTAATTCTCCAGCATCGACTAGTTTTGGACGGCGAAGCGCTACAGAATCGTGAAGACTGTACGCTTACAAACTGTAGAGAGGTCGTGCTTTCGGTCTTCAGTTCGAGGGATCGCTCAAGGGAGGTTCGCGGGATTGTTCATCGACGGTTCAAGGGACTCCAAGTACGATCTACACCGACTCGTCTACTTCCCCTACATACTCGAGTTGGTAACAACGATCATGATCCAATTCCCTAATGCACCTTCATATTGTTCCTCGGTGTTCTTAGGGAGTTTTTTTTGTTTTCTACTATGTTTCCCAACAAGCTAAGCAATGTGACTATACTTCCATGACAAGGAACATGGTAAAGATCATATGTCTCTTAGTAGTATAGTCCAAAACTCACACCTAACATGGCATACTACATGAATACTGAAAGTAGGGTGTCATGACCAGAGTATCACCTGACTTGATGGTTGTTGTCAAAGGTGCGCTCACAATCAAAGGTGTTGTACTCCTTGCAATATACGTTAAAAGAAGAGTACATACATAAGAACCAATAATTCATGCAAAGAAAAAAAAACACATGAATAACAATAAGAACCTAATCTTATACTTCCCCTTCCCAAAATATAAGGGGCCGATTGACTTTTCTGGTCTTCCTTGCACAACTTTGACTATGATTTTTACGTATTGTATGTATACAAAATTAGTATACATATATATGAAACAAAATTGTTTTGCAAGACAAATACGATGATGCCATTTATACATGTTCAATCCATGTACTTTGATATATATTAGTGGTCAAAGTTATGCATCAAAGACCATGCAGAGTCAATCACGCCTTATATTTTGGGAAGGATGGAGCACTAGCTAAGGTTCAATGCACAATTCAGTGTGCAAAAAGAATCACTACATTTGGGTGTGTGGTTTGTAAGTTAAGGTCAAATAAAGTTCATATTCAAATTTGATTTGAATTCAATCTGAATAGCCCTTAATGAATTCAAATCGTGTGAATGGTTAGTGCTTAATATCCGATGTACAAAAGAATTCATGTTGAATTCAAATGCGTTTGGAAGTTATGATTCAAAATAAGTTTGAATTCAAATTCTTTTTTTTTTCAAACATCGTAGATTAGGTCTGGTTTCAAGATTGAGATTTGCTCCTCCGACAATGGACAGATATTCTCCGGGCCCTCTCGATACTTCGATATCCATCATCATCTGGCTAGACACACCATGACATTATCTCCAGGATACCAAAATACGAAAACGAGAAAAATAATATGGTATTTGTGATCAAGATTTACTTCACATGCATATCAAAAGTCACGCCTTGGGTTTTGTTAAGTAATGCGGAGCAAAGGGAATGTTGTACGGAAACAAAAGGTTTGCTCGATAATAAGTCATGTAAGTGTAGGAGTTGACCGAAAAGTTCCACGTCATAACTTCACTCCACCGAACATGTGGGGTCACACGCTTAAGATTCACCAGTTTGTTGAGTACTAGAAGTGCTAGGACCTTGAGAGAAATTCACTGAACAAGTTTTATGGAGATCGAAAATGTTTCGGAGAGAGAATCAAAAGTGTTTCGAAGAAAACGAAAGGTGCCTAGGAAAACCAGGAATGTCTCGGGAGACCCGAAAGACCACCCGAGGTTCCGGTAATATTTTTATACATGTTTAGCATTTTTCAAATACACGATTACCATTTTAAAATATAAGTTTTTGAACATATTTTCAAATAATGTGTTTTGAACATTTCGAATATGTGTTAAACATTTCTTGAATAACACAAAATATTTTTTCAACTATAAGAACACTTTTAAAAAATGTCACGAACACATTTTTTGAAACATGTGAACATCTAATTAATATACAATGTACATTTCTTGAATGGTACGAAACATTTGTTTTGAATTACATGAATATTTTCTATTTTGCAAATATTTTTTAGTTGCCATGTACATTTTATTTAAGCACGAGAAAATTTTCTAAATTGCACGGAAAGTTTTTTTAATGTTACCCACCTTTTTTAACACCGGTCACATTTATTTGAATGTGCAATTTTTTTAAATTAAGTAATATATTTGCCACTTCAGAAATATAATTAACAACAATTAGAAAATATAAATATAAAAAGTCGTGCGCTACAGGCCCGACACACTTCCGATGATGATCAGCCGAACCATATAGGCGGGCGACCTTCATGGAGGTCGATATTTTGAAATAAATCAATAATCACATTTTGGAGTTTCAAAAAAATCTGAAAATAATTATACACATTCATATGGATGCATTCTACATGTATATCAAATCTGACAACAAAATACATTATGGTCAGAGCTACACAAAAAAGAGAAAATCATGTTCATCAGTTTGAAAAACGTGATTTGATTTTTTTGTGTAGCTCTCATCATAATGTATTTCATCTTCAAAATATACAGACATGTAGAATAGATTCATGTTAACATGTATGCCTTTCTCAGAATTTTTTGAAACTTTAATTTCTGATTTATTTCAAAATACCACTCCATGGAGGTTAGCCGCCATTGGAATTTTGCGGGGCCTGATAAGGCTTCTGAGCAAGTCTATGTCCCGCCTTTAGGGCGAAGCTATACCTCGCTTGACGCGAGTTGGATGTGAGCCTCGCCTGACGGAGCGCCATACTGGCCATCCCAGCTCGCGTGAGGCCAAAGCCACGTTCTTTTTTCTGTTTTCTGATCGTGTTTCTTGTTTTTAATTTTTTTTCTTTCCTATTATGTTTTTTTTGTTTTTTCCATATTTTCTATTTTTTATTTTTTTACTTTCAAACATTCAAATAGATAAACTGCAAAAACACTTTACATAAATCATTTAAAAAAATTAATCAAGAATTTTAAAAATATTAAATGTGCATACAGAAAATCTTTCTCATGTATACAAAATATTTGCAATGTGCGTGTAAAGGTTGACCATGTATTTATAATATATTAATACAAGCATTTGAAAAATATTAATCCAGCATTTAGAAAATGTTAAATGTGTATAGAAAAATTGTTGACCATGTATTAAAAAAATATCAAACTTGTATTTGAAAAATATTAATCAAGCATTTGATTTTTTTTAAGTGTATAGAAAAAGTTGACCATGTACTCCCTCCGTTCCAAAATAGATGACCCAACTTTGTACTAAAGTTAGTATAAAGTTGAGTCATCTATTTTCGAACGGAGGGAGTATTAGTTTTTTTAAATCTGGTATATGAAAAATTATAATCAAGCAACTGAAAAATGTTGAATGTGTGTAGAAAAATGTTGACCATGTATTCATAAAATGTTAATCTTGTATTTGAAATTTTTTAATCAAGCATTTGAGAAAATATGAAAAGTGTATAGAGAAAATGTTTGTCCAGGTATTCAAAAAATGTTTTTGTGTATCTGGAAAAATGTTAATCAAACATTTGGAAAAAGACTCAAATGTATATAGAAAAAATGTTTCACCATGTGTTATTATTTTTAATCTATTATTTAAAAAATATTAATCAAAGATTTGAAAAAATGTTAAATGTGTATTGTAAAAATGTTGCCCATCTATAAAAAAGAGCTAACCTGGTATTTGAAACATGTCAATAATGCATATGAAAAATGTTAAATGTGTCTAGAAATAATGTTGACCATGTATTCAAGAAATGTTAATCTTGTATTTCAAAAATATTAAGCGTGTATTAAACAAATATATTAGATATATACCAAAAAGTTGTATAGAAAAGCAGTGAAAACCCGTGAGAAAAAAACCTGTAAAAATATAAGGGGAAAAACCGAAGAAAATTGAAATAGAAAAAAAACACTGAGAAAGAAACGAAGAAAAAAGAAATAAAAAGAAAAACCCAATAAAAACATAGAAAGAAACAAAGAAAAACCGGTAAAAAAATATAAAAAAACCTTAGAAACCAGTGAAAACTCGTCTCTTTTCCTTTAACTTGGTCACGCGCTGCTTACTTAACACGAACACGCCAGTCTCCCAGTGGCTAGGAAGGTACATTGTACCAAGCTGCTCCTGGGATTGATCCTCGCTCACTCCCTTTTTCCTTTTCTCTACTGAATTTCTTTTAAGGTCGCGTGAATGGGCCGGCCCGCAACTACAGACACTTCAGGCGAGATCGAAGGAAGACTTGCTGTATGCGAGATATAGCTTTGCATCGCTTGTTGGCCCGCAACTATAAACGCTTCAGACGAGACCGAAGGAAGACAAAGCTATAAGCGAGATATAGCCTTTGCGTCGCCTTTAGCAAGATGAAAGCCGAGCACGTCTACAGAGAACGGTAGTGGGCTGGCCGTAGTAGTCATGTGGTTTTGTCACATTGACGTCGCACACGTTTGTTTCTTCATTTTACTAATCAAATACATATATTATGAAAAATATTTTAGTTAGTGCTTTAAAAATGCTGATCATTTATTTAAAATATGTTCATGTAGTGTAAATAAAAATGTTTCCTGAACATTTAGAAAATGTTTGTTCTATTCAAACAAAATATGCGACATTTATAAAATGTGCATGTATTTTAAAAATTATTATGTAATATTTTATAATTAGGTCGTACAATGAAAACAAAAGTGGTGTAATTAAAAAAAGAAATTCTGCATCATTCAAAATGAGTGTACATTACATTTTCGAAATGATCACGCATTTTAAAAATATGTTTATCTCATTAAAAACAACTGAGTGTACAATGTAAAAAATTATATGCAAAATTTAGAAAGAAAATCGTCTCGCGAAAATATATATTTCAACGTGTATCTGAAAAATATTTAACACATATTAGAAATAAGGTTTAAAAATCTTAATTGGAAAAATGTTAATCATGTTTAAGTAAATGTTAATCATATAAAACAATATTTTAGGTGTATACCCAAATATACAATGTGTATTTAAAAGTAGACATCAACACATATATTTGAAAAATAAAATTTACTTATAAATGTTCCTAAAGTATACAGAAAATGTACAATGTGTATAAAAGAACAGATGTGTGCTAAAAAAGACTGAAACAAAAATATATAAAAAAATGAAGAAAGAAATAACAAAATCTGAATAGAAAGAAGAACAACAAGAAGAAGGAGGAAAAATGAGTATGATAGAGAAACCAAAGAGGAAAAAGAAAACCCTACAAAAACCGATGCTAAACAGTGAAAAAACCGATAAAAACTACCCAAAGAACTCGCGCGCACTCGCATCGGGCTGTAAAATAGCTGTCGCCAAGGCCCCGAGCCCAGGAGAAGCGCGGTTCCGCAGCGGGCCTGGGCCGTTGGGCTAGGTTCCTGGTCCCACTTGCCAGTCCGCCGTTTCGTCTTGGATCCCTGAAGGCGAGCGGACTGCCTTGCTCCACCACATCACCGGCGCTCGCCCTTCTCCCCCTCGCAATCGCATCGCATCGCGTCGCCCGGATTCTTATTCCTCCGCGGAAACCTCACGCAATCCCAACAGATATCCCCCCTCGCAAGTCGCAATCCCGTCCCCTATCCGCGGTAATTCGTTCGGATCGGAGCCCCTTCTGCGTCTCATCCATCCCGTCTCGGATCCCCTCTCCCCACGACCTCATAAGCGACTTTCCCCCCTCCTTGGTTCTTGATTGCAGCAGCGACTCCTGGTGGTGCTTCGCCGGCAGTCTCCTCGCGTCCGTACTGTGTCGACACCGTCAGCAATTCCGGTCATTGGTTTGGTTTCTGAGGTACGAGCGTTAGAACTCCAGAGAAGAGATTCTGGGCGCGCCATCTAGATCCGTTACCATGAGGATTTTTGGGTAGTGTTGGAACTGGACTCTGTTCATGCTGTTAGGCTGTCTGTCTGTTAGCTTGGAACCAGGGCTTGCTCGAAAGAAAAACTAGCGCTACTTAATACTACATGAATAAATAACTGTGCCGGTGATGGAGCTAGGTTAGTGTTTCGCTGTAAAGTTTTGAGCTTGTTGATGATCCTGGAATTTTGGTTGGGATCCTTTGGATAAGGAGCTAAATAGTGTTACTTTCCTTGTCATCCTATATCTTGTACATTTGCTTATGCAGCTCAAATAGTTTCCCTTCATACTGGCTTATGTTTTCTACACAGATAATAACAGGTCCAAGAGAAGTAGAAGCAAAGGTCCAATCAAGATGGTATGCATTACTTCCATTGCCTGCAACTCGGTGCCGTACTGCCATGGATATTTATATTAGACAATTAGGTTGTATACCTGCAAAAAAAAAGACAATTAGGTTGTATATGTGACTATAGTTCGTATTTGTATGCTTGGTGCCAAGTCCCTATTTCTGCCCACTAATGCCAAGAGAGGGTTCAATTGTGGCATTTGATAGATGAATCTGGTTATGTTCATACTCTTTAAAGGATTCTTTTGCATATCAGTTGATTTAAGTCATTGATAGTCTGACCATACTAATAATAACTGATCCAGAGATAACTTTGGGCTCAACTAAAATTGGTCATCCTGAAAAAAAAATTCACATTGAATTAATTTTAGTGCACAGTACTTTCTTGTTGTTCCTTGTTTACACCTCGAGTGAATTAATAGTAATACACTTATGTGAACTGGGAAGGGGAGCCTTGGCACGGTGGTAAAGCTGTTGCCCCCTCTGTGAACTGGACTAATTAATCATTGGATCATCCATTAATGTATGTACGATTGGTCTTTCTAATTGAATACAGTAGTTTGCAAAATACTTCACACCTGAACGCAAATGTGCATATCTGCAGGTTAATCTTGATTAACTCTGTTCCTGTGATAGTCATGGCGTTCGTAATTATTGTATTGTGGTCCTTTTTCATTCTTAGCTTAGAACAGCTTTTTTGAACAGATGCCACAGTAGTTAGTTTCTCTCGTATTTGGTGTAGTTCGCATATGCTTAGCTAACCCAAATTTTCTCTTATGCAGTTTTACGCGGGATATGGTTACCATGCTAGTAATTTTGAGCAAACGTACCGCTGCTATCCAGCATCTTTTTTTGACAAGGTATTCTACTTGCGGTATCAATTTTATCTGCTAGTACCTAGCAGTGCTAGAATCTGAATTGTATTTAACCATCTTTCTGAATTTATATATTTTTCAGCCACACCTGGAAGGTGGTGACAAAGGTAAGCCTTGGAGCCTCTTCTCTCCTCTTATTCTTCAGTTTCAATATCACTTAACTCTGATATAGTTCTATGTTTTCCAATGCAGTAATAATGCCGCCATCTGCCCTTGATCGTCTGGGTAAAGCTCAAATCCTCTTCCATTAGACCTTAGGCTGAACGTCGTAGCTTCATATTGTTGACTTTAATCACTCTTGAGAGAATATTATTATGTGCATTTGTAACTGTTTGGTTTTGATTTAACAGCTTCCCTGCACATTGAGTATCCTATGCTATTTGAACTGCACAATGGTGTCACCGACAGGATTTCACACTGTGGTGTATTGGAGTTTGTAGCAGAAGAAGGCATGATCATCATGCCCTACTGGGTATGTGCTATGAGTGAACTTGCTTTACTGCTCTCTTCAGTTGAGAAGTATTCCGACTGAGTTGTTACATAGTTTTTCTCTCATATGTATAGATGATGCAAAACATGCTTCTTCAAGAGGGTGACATTGTGCGTGTCAAGAATGCTACTCTTCCCAAGGGTACATATGTGAAGCTGCAGCCTCACACAACTGATTTCCTGGACATCTCGAATCCCAAAGCCATGTCAGTAGCTAGACGTTTGCACTAAAACCCATTCTTTTTTTTTGCCATTCACCATGTTAATAACTGATAACTTTGTGCTAGAGTTGTCTATTAAAGTCCCTTAATTCATTTTGTCATCATTAATATGCTTGTGTAACTTTGCAGCTTGGAGAAAACTCTAAGAAACTTCTCTTGCTTAACCACGGGCGACAGTATCATGGTAGCTTACAACAACAAACAGTATTATATTGATATTGTTGAAGCAAAACCTGCTTCTGCAGTTAGCATTATTGAGACAGACTGTGAGGTGGACTTTGCACCTCCTCTTGATTACAAAGAACCTGAAAAACCACAGCGTCCCATAGTTCCTGCAGGCAAGGCACCTGCTGAAGGTATGTGTTTTACTCTTGTCAAAATCATAGTTGCTGAATGTGATTGCGTTTTACGTTATTGTTGAACAAATTTATTGTTCCTGTCTGGCATAGGTTTTATAGCTGCAGATCTATTTAGGCCCTGTTTGCAACGGATGTATGGAAAACAAAGGAACAAAAACCTTTACAGGAATAGGATTGAGGTGCTAGTAGAAACCTACGGGAGAGAAACAAGGGAAGTAGAAAATCAAGACTGTTTGGTTCACAGGAAAGGAATTAGGAACATGCAAAAGGTTTGGGACCCACCAATCGCAGCACATGACCCAAGCACCCCATGTTGTGGGCCTCTAGTAGTAGCTTTTCCTGTGCCTCGCCTCGGGACTCTGCCAAAAAAAGAGCTCCCGGCAGATGTTTTATTTCCTGTGAAATCAAAGGTTATGGAAACTTTCCTGTGGAGTTCTAGCAGTTCGTTCCTGCAGACCGAACGCTACTTCCGTAAAATTTTCCTCTGTTTTATTTTCCTTTACATTCCGTCCACAATCCCTTCAAACCGAAGGCAGCCTTACTGGTGTTGTCACCTGGAAATGGAAATAATATTTTACATAAATAAAGACATCAGTCACTATGACCAACTCGACGTATTTAATGTTTTTTAGTCTGCTTCAAAGTATTGTTGGACATCTTATGCCACTTTTCTATAGGCTGCTGAAGATAGTTGTGATTTTTCCCCTTTTGAAACTATGTTGTTGTTTTGGCAATGTTCAGATCAAGAGGCTATTGTTGAAGATGACCCAAAGTTCAAACCATTCACTGGTTCAGGAAAACGGCTGGATGGTAAGGGCCCGAAACAACCAGCACCTGGAGCTTCTTTGGCCGCTGTGGCTGCACGTTCTGCGCCTTCAGACTCGAACAAAAGGGCAAATCAGCAAACTGCATCACCTTCAGGAGCCAGCACATCAACGCGCCAGAAAACGGGAAAGCTTGTGTTTGGTTCAAGTGCAAGCAGCAAGAAAGAAGCAGAAACACAGAAGGTAGTTTCTGCTATTTTTCAAACTGTTCATATGCCCTTTTTCTCTACTGAATATTTTTACTTTGGCAAGTTAAACCTTTCAAGTTAATTCCGGATGCTAAAATGATTCCAGAATCATTTATGTGCAAAAATTAAATTTAAATTAAAGGTTCCAATTCTGTATGACATTTCTGTAAGAAGACACGGTATCTAACGTAATCTTAGTCGCTGATTCCTATTTAATTGCTGCTAACAGGAGCCTGCCAAAGGGAGCGAGCCTCCGAAGAAGGAAGAGCCGAAGTTCAACGCATTCACAGGAAAGAGCTACTCGTTGAAGCGCTAGCTGCTGCTGGTATTTATTGTCAGCGACAACTTTGGCAATCAAACACGCTATCTTGCTTGGAAGTTGTCTGGTTACCGTAGTGAACTTTGTATCTCCACTTCGCATTCGTCTGAATCAGCACACCAACCGCGTGTGATAGGAAAACGAAGTGATAAACGGTTTAGCTCGATGGAAATCTGTTTATCAAGTAGTACAATCATTTCTCAACAATTTGCCAGTATGCAGTCTTGGTATTCTGTTCCAGTCTAGTCTCATCAATTGCTCCCAGACTCTTTGATTCAGAACTGTGACTAGTAGGAAATCAAAGCGATGATGATGTGACATAAACTATGGACCTCAGTGGCAGGCAGGCAGGCCAGATTCTTAAGATGAGCTTGAGCAATCAATGTTGGGCCCTGTTAAGCCACCGATAGTCTGGTTATCATAAATAAAAACCCTGGCAGCGTGCTGATTACTCAACAGAGTGCAGCTTATTAAAGTAGGCCAACAGTATATGCATGTTGTTTGGCAGTGAAACGGCTGTCGTCGTTCTGGACTTCTGGTGCTTCGGCGTCAGTAGATTGTGATTGATCCACTGATGAAGAAAACTATCTTTTGACCTGCGATGATACGAAGTCCATGGCATCAAAATGATATCACTGACTGATTGTGACATGTAGTAATAAATTTTTCCTGCTCGTCTATCAATGAACTTCCCGAGTCTTTACTGAAGAAACAAGAGCTCCCATATCTCCAACTACTTGGCGTAGCTGGGTATTGAAAGCTCCGGATGGCAAGTGAAATGATATACCCGCCGAGATCCAGGGTCTTTGCTCAGCGCCCATCCATCATCACGCTGCCTTGGTCCTGCCATTTTGTACTACAGCTACAGCCACTCCCTTGCTCTTCCTAGACCCGGTACTCCGGCGCAGATTTGTGTACTAGGCCGATGCATGGTCCATGGATCGAACCTGTACTACGGCGCAAATTTGTGTAGCCGATGCATGGTCCATGGATCCATAGGATGAACCTGAAACTGCACCCTGCTTGTGAAAGAAGGAACTCCGAATGCTTTAGGCAATTGTCTAGTTAATAACACTGCTACACGAGTAGTACTAGTCCTATAGCTTAGCCATAATGTCCAGTTTAGTATAGGAATTCATTGTGTAACAGTTGTCGAGTCCACAAGGTTCTGTATTCAACAACCGATGAACTTTTGCTGCGTCTTGTCTTCAATCCCCGACCTACCCTTCTTCCTTCCCTCGCTGCCCTCCGAAAGTCTCAACTCCCCCAGCTTCCTCCCTAAATGTTACGTACCCATGCATGTTCATTTATGCAGCGATGCAGATCGAGCACAGACTCCAGAGCACTCTTGATGGACACGCATCGGAAACGAGCTGGTCTGACCTCCCTGACAGTTAGTTTTTGATTGTGCACCAGCTTTGCACGTTTAGGCTAGACCTGTGGCAAATCGCCAAACCTACACACGGGTGCTCTGCCTCTGCATAGTGCCATGTACCAGAACTGGCTCTCTGACCATGACCGTGGGAAGCACTAGCAATTCGGTGGCACTGAGTAAAGGCAACTTAACCGATTTGATGAGTAACAGGCAAAAAGGCTGGGGCCCCACGGCCTTTTTTTGCTTGCCAAGTTACCAGCCCTGACCTAACCATGCATCAACAACGACGGTATCCTACTCCACCAGGCAGGAAAAGGTCAAGAAAACTTATCATGAGTGCATAGTCGCATATCATACTTGTCACTCGTCAGTGTCATCCCCGCCCATGGAAATGCATGCGCACCATCAGTCCAAAGATGATGCATCCTAATCGCAGCGGTCTAATCTAATGGCAAGCGAAGTGGCTGCGTCCCCGTGACGTCGTCGTCGTCGTCCATTGTTTGCATCGTCGGCGGACCTCTTCTTGTTGCGCTGCTGTTGTTGGGAGTGGCCACCGATGGATATGGAATCGACAGGACCGAGGCTCGCGGCCACGAGCGTCTGACATGTTTGGAGGCTAAGCAACAAGCGCTCTAGCTATGCTATAGTATCTTTTTTTGGCCTCGTCTTTTTGTGGGTGCGCGTCGTCTTCAGGTAGTAGCACGTCTTCAAGCAGCCGGGCCGGTGGTTGCTTCTTTCTCCTTTCTCTCGAGAGCTCGTGTGCGTGCACTCGGTTCTCCACCCGAAATAATGGTGGTTAGGCGCCAAAGCATGCATGTGTGCGTCGCCTAAAGCGGGATTTGTTTGCCTCGCGTGTCCTCATCGAAGGAGCACTGAATAATTGCGACCTCTGATCGATGATTAGGATGCACGATCATCATTTTTTCTTCGGACATTACGGTTGGGGTACGAGTATATTAATTGCTCATGTGTCCCCTAGTCCCCGTCGTGCTAAGCTTTTGGACGATTTTTGTTGATTCGTGGGGTTTAATAAGGTTTTAGAGCTAAGGGGTTTAATCCAGTGTCGGCTGGCGCCATTTCTACCCGGAGAGAGAGTCTATACATGGCTGACTGATGAAACGGGAATAAGTTTTTTAAAGAAGTTTTAATAGTGCATATATAGAACTCACTGTTAACCACCATTGTGACTCTCTCGCATCTTCTGGCCTACACGCGGTCGCTAGCCCTAGTTACTTCTTCTCGATTGTCTACGTGTCAATCCTCCATAGCTAGTAATTCCATTCCTAAACGGCTACACCTACACCCCATCTTTCTTCAAGGATTAATTTGACATGCTCCTATAGTCAAACCAAACGTGATGCATCATAGAATGCAATCGAGCATAATTAAGAAGCTCTCGTGTAATAATCTATCGACCGATGAAGCAAAACGTAACGATCGAGCAGACAAATCAGGCAAGTGCAAAAGCAACAAGCAAGCACGTAGTGACTTGATCCAGTCACCTCGACCCTTTCTCGTCCAAAAGCGACGCCCTAACGGACAACGTGCAGGTAAGGTTCACAGAAAAGCTAGCATAGCGTGGAATCCGAGAGAGCGATCGATCGAGCGGCCGGTGTCCATGCGATGCTTAGGAACCACGTAAAATTACCGCTAGCTAGCTGTCCTTTATACCAAAGAAAACGTAATTTAGCCGAGGTATCTGCATATAGACTTTGTCTTGTCGACGGGGGGTGGCTCGGCATAACAGAAAACAAATGACGAGACACGACAAGGCACCTCCGCGTGCGACGACATGCACCAACAAAGCTGCCAATAAGCATGCATGCATGTTAGTCCGTGACGGTAACACGAGTTGGACGGTCGATTTTCAGGTTAGAATTGGAAAATGCATGCAACGTTCTCGATCCCATCTACCTGTCGTTGTTTACCCACCTAATTTCAGAACGGAAAGAGGCTACTGATCTTTCTTTTAAGGTACGATATCAAGGTTACTCTGATAGTTCTTGTCTCCGCGTGCAAAAGTTAATAATACATGCAGCCTATGATAGAATAACAGGAGCATGCGTCCATGCATGCTCTTAGAGCAACTCTGTCAGAGCCGCCAGATCGATGATCGTCATCTGTCATATGAAGCACACGCTTCTTATGGATGAAGGTTGTGCATATGAGGCGTAAACTCAGAATCGCCAAGTTTCAGCCTGCATAATTTAAACAGTCTGATTCCCTTCAAATTTAAACGTTTACCACATCAAGCAAACATGCATATGGTTTTCGACAAGCTGCATGAACAAAAGGATTTCACCCGCGACATGTACAGTTCACATGTTCCCGTTGTGTGACTCTCCCCTCCTTTGAGTTTCGT